>NW_027515958.1:600000-765000 GCF_048772815.1 Callospermophilus lateralis | reverse complement strand
CTGGATTCATGTGACATTTTGGCCACTGTTTGGGAACCTTCCTGTGAGGGTTCTCCAGAGATTTCATTGAAATGAGCTTCCTCACCATTTAATGGTTCCAGAATAAATTGAAACCCACAGTGCCTCCAACTTCCTCCTTGAAAAGTGGCTAGATAAATACCATGAAATTTTTAAAATTCCCATGACCAGGTGGCACTGGAGAATCTTTGGATATCCTGAGGATGATCATGAGTATACCAGTCAGTGCCTTGATTGACTGGTTTTTATGAAGATGGTGCCGAACAGAGATGCCAAGAAGTTGAAGACTGCTGAGGAGTGGGCATAGAGCAGTGGTGGGCAGGTGTGTGATAAAACATCTGTGGTGGGGCCATGTGGATCTCCAATTGGCTTCCAAATGCCTTGT
Source organism: Callospermophilus lateralis (assembly GCF_048772815.1). Classification (NCBI taxonomy): domain Eukaryota; kingdom Metazoa; phylum Chordata; class Mammalia; order Rodentia; family Sciuridae; genus Callospermophilus; species Callospermophilus lateralis. Next base: position 764,597 of record NW_027515958.1, on the reverse strand, counting down.
GACAGACATGGTGCAGCCAGCAGTCCCTTCTATGTAAAGGCATCTTGTTATATGGAGAGGTTTCAGGGCAATGTTTAGAATCGGGTTGCTATGGTCATGGGGGCAAGCTATGTGGAATATAAGCCTGGTTGATGCATTCTTCTGCAGACCCTGACCTACCACAGGTGACAGATCTCCCTCACGCACTGGGTAACAGTTGAATTCTTTGTATTTCGTGAAGCAAATACAAAAATTCCATTTCAGCAGCAAGAAACACCACAAAAAGTGAAGGATGCCCAAATGGCTTCACAGTCCACATGTGGATACACTTAGCCCCCCGTGGCCACAGTTTACCCTAAAAGAGAGAATTCAACATTGCTGCCTCATGTTCATTGGAAAATAAGAAACCATGACCTCCAAGTCACATAGATGCAGACCCAGATTTGATGGTCTCACTACAAAGAAAGCTAAAATTCCCAACAACATCATATATTTCAAGTGCCCAACGTCAGAGGCAGATTCTCAAGAAGTCTTTAGGCCAGCAGAGCTCCATGGTTGTGGAGTGTTTACCCTGTCCCTTACTTTTGGAATCTCAGAAGGGAGGAAGATACACCAAGCCAATTGACGGCTCCTTTTGAAAAAATTGTACCACCAATGACATCATCAGCAAATATAACCCAACACTACCACAAGTTGCTGCACAAACAGATAGTTTACAAAGCATACATGTGAGTTCACAATGTGTCCAGGCAAGTTCTGCAAGCAGTTCAGTGATGGCTATTGCAGAAGCTGTAGATTGGTTTTATCTTTGACTTCACCAGCACTGTGACGAAGATAGAAATTCTGGCAATAATGGCTAAAGAAAAAATTATGTAACATTCCAGAAAACACTGAAAGAAAACAATTTTCTTAACAATTTACATTGTCTTGGAGAGAATTATTAAATATAATGAAAAGGAAATGTGAAAGAAAACAAACAGATCTGTTAACCTCCTTTTTTGTTCACATTTTAAAACAATCCTCAACAGCTGTTTACCCAATTTAAATTAAACCATTTAAATAATGTGAATAAAAAAATATTTGGATCAATTTTTTCATGAGCCCTCATCATATGTGATATATGGACATATGAACATTCAAACATATAACACAAAACACAAGTGTGCACACATAATATAATACATACAACACATAACCTAATAGTAAAGGCCTTATAACCTTTTACATGTGAAATCTCCATTGCAATGTTTAAAAACTCTATTGTCAAAAAATAGAACTGATCACCAAAACATTAAACTAGGTATGTATGAGCTCAAAAAAACAAAATAAAATGTGGGAAAAGGCAATAATAAAATAGATATTGAAAAAAGCATCCTGGTTCTATCTTAGATGTAAGGGTAGCCAAACTGGAATTTTGGATATCAGCTGATATGGACTTGAGTCAAATCATCTTCTTTTTGTTCTGTAGAAATCGCTTCAGTTAATCTCTCTGGAATCCAAATCGGCTGTTGTTCTCTCTGTGGAAACACACAAACAGGCCCCTGGCTCCAGACAATCATTGGGTCAGGACCTTGGTTAATCTCTCTGGAATCCAAATCGGCTACTGTTTTTCCTGTGGAAACAGACAAACAGACCCCCGACTCCAGACAATTACTGGGTCAGGACCTTTCCATTGTCCTGTTAGAATATCTTTCCAAAGAACCTTGGGCTTATGCACATTTTTTGGACACATATGCCTTTCCCCAGCACTAAGTCCTGATGAATCCAAATTTTAAAAGTTTAGAATAAAAAGGGTTATTTTAAGTTTGTCTTTGGGGAATATATACCCTTTCCCAATTGCGTCTTTTTTGCTTTAATAAGTACTTTTTAATAGTTTGATGAGCTTTTTCAACTATGCCTTGTCCCTGTGGATTGTATGGGATTAATGTTATATGAGTAATGCCAAATGATGACCAAAATTGTTTAAAAGAGGTAGAAGTATAACCAGGGGCATTATCTGTTTTTAACTGTTTGGGAACGCCCACAGTGGCAAAATTTTGTAAGCAATGAGTGATAATATCTTTAGTTTTTTCTCCGGCATGAAGGGTGCCCATCAAAAATCCAGAAGAAGTATCAACTGTAACATACAAATATTTTAATTTTCCAAATCCTGACAAGTGTGTGATGTCCATCGGCCAAATATGATTAGGTATCAATCCTCTAGGATTGACTCCAAGATTAAATTGTGGTAAAAAGGTCACACAATTTTGACATTGTTTTATTATTTGTCTAGCTTTTTCCTTAGTTATTTTAGAAGGCTTTTGTAAGGTATTAGCTTTGACATGGAACTTTTTATGAAAATTTATAGCTTCTTCTAGTGTAGAGAAAATATGTATGTCATGTGTACTTTTATTTGCTAAATCATTGCCCAAACTGATGGCTCCAGGCAATCCTGTATGTGCCCTGATATGTCCTATAAAGAATGGATCTTTTCTGTCCCAGATTATACTTTGTATAGTGGAAAGCAAGGAGAAAACAGTAGAGGAATGGGAAATCCTACCAACATCTTCAAGGCATACTATAGCATTAACTATATGCTGACTATCAAAAATAAATTAAATACAGAATCTTTAAACATCACAAAAGCTCGTAATACTGCATTAAGCTCTACATTTTGAGCTGATTGTTTGGGTACTAGAAATGTAAAAGTTTGATCAGGTGTAACTATTGCTGCTGTACCATTATTTGATCCATCAGTAAATATATTTGGAGCATTCATGATAGGTGTTTTTCTTGTCAATTTTGGAAAAATTACAGGATGCGATGACCAAAAAGACAATAAAGGATTAGATGGTAAGTGATTATGAAATGAAACATTAGATTTGCACATGATTATTGCCCAAGTATTTAACTCATTAACTAACTCATCAATTTGATTCAGAGTATGTGGAGTAATAATTTTATTGGGAGCAATCCCAAGCACTCACTTTGCTGCTTTTATTCCTTTGAGTATTAATTGTCCTATAACCTCAGGGTACCTAGTAAGAATAGTGTTAGGAGAATAAGATAAATGTATCTATAATAATGGACCTTCTTGCAAAAATACTCCTGTAGGAATATTTTTTGTTGGTAGACAATAAATAATAAAGGCAAACTTATATCAATTCTATCCAATTGCATATTTTCCATATATGTTTCAATGATTTTTAATGCCTTTCTTGCTTCAGGCGTTAACATGTACCGTGAATTGGGATATGATGGACCTTTTAGGATATCAAATAAATATCCCAACTCTCCTGTTGGTATACCTAGATAAGGCCTTATCCAATTTATGTCTCCTAATAACTTTTGAAAGTGGTTATGTGATTTGAGTTGATCTACTTGTATTTGAATTTTTGGTGGCGGTACATGGTTGAGGATAATAGAACACCTAAATAATTAATTGGAAAATTTAATTGTACTTTATCTATTGCTATATCTAGATTATTTTTTAATAAGTTTGTAAGTGTGGCATAACATTCTAGCAATGTGTTTTTAGCTTTGTGTGCTAATAATACATCATCCATATAGTGAAATATTTGTAGTTCAGGATTTTGATTTCTAAGTGGCTTGATTACTTTGTTAAAATAAATTTGACACATTGTTGGGCTGTTAGCCATCCCTTGAGGCAGTACTTTCCATTCATATCTCTGATCAGAACCTTCATGATTCAGTGCAGGGATAGTAAATGCAAAACGTGGACTATCCTCAGGATGAATTGGAATAAAAAAAAAAAAAACCTTTAATATCTATAAGTAATTTTGTTAAACCCTCCTCCTATGGGCAATTCCTTTTAAAATGTCCTGTTTGTTCACAATTGTAGCATGTTCTTGGCCTGGCATCTAATGCCTGTTTTAGTGCAGCTGCCACAATTTGCCCTTCTTCATTAATGTCTCTGGCATCTAAAGCCTGTTTTACTGCAGTTGCCACGACTTGCTCTTGTTCATTAATGTCTCTACATAATTTAATATATGTGTTTAAATCTTCATGTTTCCATGGTCTAATTATATCTCTGCACCAACTATTCGCTTGCTCATAAGCCAGTTTTTTTAGTAATAGCATTGCTTGTTCTGTTTTCCCAGAACCTCTGGTACCTGTTTGAATAAGCCTATCGACAAATTCAGCATAAAGTTAATTAGCTCCTTGTATTACTTTAGATAATTGACCTTGTAAACCTCCAAGTCCTTGTAAAGTCTTCCATGACTTAATTGCATCTACAGCAATTTATGCACATACACCAGAATCATATGCAATTTGTTGCTGCTGATCCTCATAAGGTCCCTTTCCTAACAACATATCTAGATTTCTCTGAGGATAACCAGCTGCTGCATTTCGCATAGCCGTCTCCTTGCAAAATTCCTCATTGTCAACCTTCCATAACAGGTATTGTCCTCCATTTAGCACAACTTTACACATATTAGCGCAATCCGCTGGCTTCATGTTCAAGTTGTTAATGGTTTCGACCATGCTTACAGTGAAGGGTGCTTGAGGACCATAGGTTGTTACAGCCTCTTTTATCTGCTTCACTGTTTTGAAATTTAAAGCATGGTAAACTCGCTGCCCTCCTACCTCAAATATAGGGCATGTTAATATTTGAGATCTTGTCTCAGGATCCCAACTATCAACTGTGGGGGTTGGGGGCTTCCCAGCATATGGAGGTGGCCTTGTTAGTTGGACACTTACGTCCTCTGGTGATAGAAAAGTATTAGTAGCAGTCTCCTGTAGAGGTGGTTCTGTTGGTTGGACACTTACACCCTCTGGTGATAGAAAGGTGTTAGTAGTAGTCTCCTGTTGTAAATTTCCCCCTGATGGCTTTTACTGTTTTACACTTTCTTTCTCTGTCTGACTAGCTTGAGAGGCCTTCTCTTTTACATGATTTTTTTTCTCTGTCTGACTGGTTCGAGAGACCTTCTCTTTTACTTGAATTTTTTCCTCTGTCTGACTAACTTGAGAGACCTTCTCTTTTACTTGAATCAATAGGTCTTCTCCTTCCTCTACCATTGTCTGAACTGAAGGCTTTTGACTAAACAAACAAGATACGAAAGTCCACAATGGCAATGTGCCAACTGGCAGAGTCCCTGGGCTTTTCTTTTCTATTCTTTTTAAATCTTCACCATGATGGTTCCATTGTGATATATTTAACAACTCCTCCTTAAAAAGCCATGGGCTACATTTTTGTATTCTATCAACGTATGCCCTGACTGCTCTTAATTTTACTGGGATGCCTCCTTCCTCTAACAATTTACTTAACACATTTTCAGTTTGTTTTTTTTCTAATTTCTGATGCCATATTTCTACTATAATACAACCCAACAAGATAACACCAAACAAAACAGAGATAGAATGAAATAAAAATGGAAAAACAAAATATCATTATAGCCTTTCTCTCTATCTGTTCCTCAGACACAAATAGTTTTTCCTCAGATGTGAGCGGTTTTTCTTCCGTCTCACTCATCTCCAGGGACAGGCAATTTAAAGCAAATGTGAAGCAAAACAAAAGAGGAATCTTAAAATGGCTACCCATCCTCTTGTCCTGCCCTCAGGGGCGAGCAGTTTACCTTATCAGTTACCCTCAGTCGCTCCCCATGCGAGCCACCAAATGCTGCAGTCTGGCTGGGCACAATCAGGAGCCACTTTTCAAAAGAAAGCAACTTTATTTTTAGAACCACACACGCCAAGCAAAAGAGCCTCTCAGGAAAAACCCTCAGAGCCCCAACTGTCACCACCGGCTTCCCACAAGCCTTTTCCTCCCACACAAGCCTCTCTCCACTTCCCACAATCCTCCTGCTCTTGAGGCCGATTGGCTGGGTCACGTGCGGAGTCAAAAAAGTCCCCCAATGAGCAGCTCTGTGATCTGAAAAGGCAGGGAAGCAGCCCAATGAGCATCACCGCAGAGGAGCCAATCAGCTAGATGTTGCTGGGGCCACTGTGAGCCAATCATCAGCCGGCAGCTGAAAGTTTGCAGGCAGCTGGAAGTTTGCTGGGCCCCTTAGGCTGCAGCTATGAACAGGAGTTGTATGCACCATTCACTGAAGGTAGTTTTCAGTACTAGGAAACAAATATGTATTTCAGGTGGATGAATATTTCTGACAATAATCTGGTGAAAAGTTGATTATAAATCCACATACTTGAAGATGAATGAATTTAGGGAGTGCAAATAAGACATATATATTTCATATTTTGAAAAATCTGTAGAGTGTGTGTGTATACACACACACACACACACACACAGATATTAAAATGTAGCAACATATATGCCAATTGAAATTCACCATGAAATACACATCATTCACAGATCCAAACATATTCAATTTACTTAACAGGGATTTATGTATAATGTTGTTCTACTAGGAGGCTCTCCCATAGTTTGAATTTCAGTTCCAACAGCATTTACGAGGAGTGATCCCTTCTCAAAATTTGTATCTGCAAAGTCAGCCACCTCACAAGAATGTAGGTGTGATACCAGCTGGGATTTGATATGTGCATATAAAAATACATGTGCTGAATAGGCTACACACAAAGGGAGACAGGAATTCACAATTTTTGTTAACTTTAAAAACACATGGATATCTATTTCAATTAAAAATAGACTGGATTTATAACACCTAACCTTTATCATGCAAAAGGCAAGTTCAAGAATACACCATGCCTCTTCTGAACTGCTTGTATTTCAATTCTGATTTGGTTACTTTTCTGCATCATATTAGAATTAGTAGTCAGAGTGTAGTAGGGTATAAGTTAGTGTCAGGGATTCAGTATTTCAAATGGAAAATTGGAAAATGAATCCAATGTGTATGCAATATGTGTTACACAAATAACTTCCCACTCTAATTCAGAAAATGGCTTGACATAACCTTCGCCCAAAGAAAGACAAAATTAGAGGAGAAGAGTCAGAAAATCTGTAAATACATAGATGGAATGGAAAATTCTCAGAAGTTTAAAACTTTTGAGGCTTTAGAGGAGCTTCCAAAACTTAGGGACAGGGTAAAACTCCACAAACATGTAACTCTACTGGCCTAAAGACTTCTGGAGATACTGACAATGAGGTTGGGCACTTGAAATATACGTTGTTGTCAGGAGCTTTAGCTTCCTTTTTAGTGAGAACATCAAAGCTGAGTCTGCATCTATGTGACCTGGAGGACATGGTTTCCTATTTTTCAATGAACATGAGGCAGCAGTTTTGAATTTTCTCATTGTAGCTAAACTGTGACCACTCAGGGCTAAGTGTCTCCCCATGTGGACTTGAAAGCCATTTGGTCATCCTCCAGTGTTCGTGTTATTTCTTGCTCCTGCACTGGGTGTTTTGTATTTGTTTCAAGGCATATAAGGAGTTCAACTGAGACACAGTCCTGGAGGGTGTCCTGTAATATGTGGGGGGTCAGGGTCTGCAGGAGAATGCAACAACCAGGCTTCTATCCAACATTGCTTGCCCCCTTGATCATAGCAACCAGATTGTGAACATTGCCCTGAAAACTCTCTATGTAACAATATGCCTTTATATACAAGGGTGTGCTGGCTGCACCATGTCATTCACAAGCCATTTGGAGCCAGTGTAAGATCCACATGACCCCACCACAGATGTTTTATCACACACCTGCACACCACTGCTCTAGGCCTACTACTCAGAAAGCTCCAACTTACTGACATCTCAGTTCTAGGCACTGTCTGGTACCCTCATGATCAGCAACAGGAAATCCTAAGGTTCTCCAGTGCCACCTGGTCATGGAATTTCAAAAATGAAGTTTTTGAAATTTCATAAATGAAGTTGAAGGCACTGTGGGTTTCAATTCATTCAGGAACCATTAAATGATGAGGAAGCTCATTTCAATGAAAGCTCTGGAGAACTCTCAGATACAAGGCTTCCCAAAGAGTAGGCAAAAGGTCACATTGTGGTCTACAATGTGAGGTCCATGTGTGTTTTTACTCTCAACTACGGCTGCCAATCTTTCAGAATAAAATCATGGCATATCTTGGATGAGATTCCCAGTGCTCTGTGGAAAGCCCCCCTGGGCGTAGATCTCAGTTTCCAAGGACGACTCTCATGGGTGGACTCCTAAAATCCAAACACAATACATGGCAATACTTCTCTGAGGTCAGTTACAGAACACAGTCTCTAAGGGGAATCACACCTGAGTTCAATCCTAGGTGGACCCAGTCATCTCTTCCAAACGCCAAACAAATGACCACAATTAAAACCAAAACACTCCCACATGGCCCTTATCTTCTTCCAATAGACACACATAATAACCATTGGCTGGGGGTTTTCATGAGGGGCGCTGTGCAAGACAGTGTCCAAAATAAACTTCCTTGCCCCTCATTTGCCTAAAGTCAGGGTGTCCTGGACACCCTTCCTGTTAACCATGAGTGATCAAATAGGACTGCTGTTAATACTGTTCCAATTCTCCAATTTGAGGCCTACTGGCTCTGGGGTTTAGATTCTTTATGTGAATTGGAGTTATGAGAAAACCCACGCATCTCTGGGCTAGCCTCTGCAGGGCTTTGAAGAACTCATTTGACCGAAAGATCCCGATTCACAATTGATAAAGGTCAGGATCCTTAGAGGAAGGCGAGAGACTTCATCCACAATGACTGCTCTTTTGGCCATTTTGGTTTTGGATACAGAAGAGATTTTTCTTTAGATCCCTCACGTGCTGAAAATCTAACCACAGCATCACAGAGGGCAAAGAGGCTTATTCAGACCCATCCCATTTCAAAGCAATTAAGCAAAGAGCCACAGGTGATGCCCATTCATTACAATTTGAAAACTGTTTGCTTCAGCCTTCACCAAGGGGTGGCCTGAGGCAAAGACCTTCCTGACATACAGGGCAACAGAACAATAGGTAAGCAAAAGGCCCAAAGCAGGGTTTCCCACTGAGACTCTTCTGGTCACGCTGGTATCTGAGTTTTCTGAGATGCTCGCCATTTCCTTCAGCTATCCAGTACATGGCCATGTCACAGAGTTTGGTGGTGGTACATATCTTGAACACAAAACCATTTGCCCATTCTGGGCATTGCCCACAATTCAGGAAGAAAACAGAAACTTAAGGAGATAGGAGGTGTTGCCAATCGAAAAGTCAAACTGCAGTCCATTCACAAATTGGGCAGAATGAATGCTGGGAAGCTTTCTACTAGACAGGACACATCCATTGATACATTCTCTTTTCTAATGTCGACAACCACGGACACAGTGGGATACACAGACCTAGAAACACTCGCCTTGTCAAATGACTTACTAGAAATAGTCCACTCCAAACCAAACAAACTGCTTTTCCTATCAATTCTCAGAACATGTGACAAAGCCACAAACACACACCCACACCCACAAAGGCAACTTCTTTACCCAAGAAGGTCTGTGAATATCCGGCGTGTCCTCTGACTGGTTGGCCATTATTTGTTCCCCCAAAATGGCCTGTCCTGTCTCAGATCTGGTCTCCTTGGCCAACACTGTGAAGTTGTCAGGATCCAGGGGTGAGCCACTACCTGCTCTTTCATGAAAGACCCCTCTCCAGAGCTTTCCTGGCATTTGGCCATCCTCATATCAGTAGGTACCAAAAAAGACTTACTCTGTTCTTGGTAAATCCAAATAAGTTAGCCCACTGGGACTGTGACTGGGACTGTCTCTGGATGACAGGCTTCTTGGATCCCAAGTTCAGAGAGCTCCATCACCAATAAATTAGTAAGTTCACTTCCTTCAGGAACTGAATTATGACACTGCCTTGGCAACCACTTTGTTTTAACAGTAGCTTCGAAGGGTCTCATGTGATGGAGGCTGCCTCTACTTCCTGTGACAGTTTCACAAGTTAAAATGGTATATCAACCATAGGCACCTGGGAACAGCTCACCATACAAGCCTCGTTTGGTCCGTCTTCTCTACATAAAGAAGAAAGTGGCTGATTCAGACAAATCCCTTCATTCTGAGCAGGTTGTTTGCCATGGAAGATGACTTTTGCTCTCTCAGGTCCTAAATAGCTGCATACATCTTCTCCAGGGATCATTTCTGCATGGACCTTGAGGTTCTCTGCCGGTGGAAGATCCCCTCTATTTCTGTATTGTAAGACAAACTCTGTCCCTGCTCTTCTGTATAGTTAGATTGAGGGAAAAGTGTATGGTAAGGCTTAATAACAGGTTCGATTTGGCTTAGGAATCATTCTGATTGATGAATAATGCTATTGGGTACCTGTGATATTTACAAGAATATACAAGTGAAATATAAGTATGAAAACCGAAATCTAGGTAAGATATGAAGCCCAGAAGAGCATTAGGCCCTTGATTGGGACACTTAGCTTTGAATTTTGTTCTGCACAGATGTGTCAGATAAATCGATATACCATGGCATAGGACCTTGTACCTTGGATGATTGAATGTTGAAGAGAACATCCAGTCAAACAGGGATAGTCGGTATTATTAGAAAGATAGTTGGTAGGTTTAGGAAGAAGGGTGAGTATAGGATTGGCAGCAAAAGTTCTTTAGCAATTGGGTTTCAGATAGAGAGTGAATGTAAAAGTTAGTATATGTGAAGAGTCAGTCACAATGATGAACTGGGGAAAATATATAGGAAAGCAGATATGAATACAGACATTATGAAATCAGGCAAAGTATAAAGTCAGTGATAGGATTAGGCATTTTTAACAGGGTTGTTGTTGAATATATAATCTAAGGAAGAAACAAATATGTACTCAACAATAGGATTGACATTTGAGAGCATTAGGCAACCTGCACATAGATGTTTTTAGTAATCCATGCTCACTTTCCATTTAGGCTTTCGTACAATCAAAGTGTGACCTTTGCTTTTTTGTCGAGAATATTACTGTGATAAAATGTATATGGACATCAGGTGACATGAGTATTTCTTCCACCATTTCTGTGAGCAATATTTTGAAGACGTATAAATAAGTGTTGGGTGTAAAATTAGGTGTACCTGGAGTCTTTGGATATAGAGATAATGCATGAATAGACCATCCTGAGAATAAATAATATAACTGGTTCCAACTTTAAATAATTTTTTGAATTGATATCTGAAAATATACAGAAAATCTTATATTGCTATACAATCATTCATTCCATCCTGTTACATTCTAATGGTAATATGAGTGTTATGATTTATCATGAAGAGTGTGTGAGTTTTGCTTCAAAAGTGATTGTGGAAGTCAAAAATAATGTGTTTGGCAAGAAGTCTCATGAAAAGACCAGTCAAGAGACCTGGAGGAATAAATGTGTTCTGAAGAAGGAATTGATTAAACATGAAAAAAAAATCTTATAAATTTGTGAAACTCTGGATGAAATATATATACTATGAGATATATATATATATATATATATATATATATATATATATATATATATATATATATATGAATATATGTAGAATACATAGGTAAAATATATGTATGAAAACAGAAATCTAAGTAAGATTTGAAGCCCAGAAGGGCATTGGTCCCTTGATTGGGACTACTTAGCTTTGAATTACTTTCTGCAAAGTTGTCTCAGATAAATCCATATACAATGACATAGGACCTTGTACCTTGGATGATTGAATGTAGAAGTGAACATCCAGTCAAAAAGGGATAGTTGGTAGTGAAAGTTTAATAAAATAGGTACTTGTCACTTCCTGTGTTTCTGTACGCTTAATAAAACACTGTTGAAATCTTGAGAATTGTTTGCTAATCTTGTTCCCAGAATGTGCTGTCCCCATCTGCCAAACTGCAGATTGTACTCCCTCACCCGGTTAAGCGCTAACCGCCCACTGACCCTTACCCATCAATAAACTTCCCTCCCTGCCCTCTCCAAGAAAAGTATATAAGCTCTGCTGAAGCTGTTCTCAGGGCTCTCTGCTCTATTCAAGTGAACTCTGAGCCCCAGCATGCTGGACCCCCAGTAAATCCTTTGCTGTTGCATGTTAAAGTCTCTTGGTTGTCCCTTCCTCTGACACTAGCCCGACCTTTACATATGGAGGTTCCACAGAGATCAAGCAGCGGTGGACGAGAGACCCCAATGGACCCCCCTCAGATAAGTAAGGCGCCTCTTTCTGGTTTCAGGTTTCAGGTTAGGGTTTGGCAAAATGGCTGTCAATGAAGAGTGTGAGCTCTCTCTGATGGTGGCTGACAGTCGTGTTACAGAACCACAGGCCACGTCCCTGGAGGACGCCTGAGAGGACTCGGGAAATTGAGGAACAATAGTCTCCTTGACTCAGTGATATTTTGTTTCGGATTCAGTATTGCCAGTCCATCGGATTTTGCCGGCTACTCAGTCATGGTCTCAGTGTTGAACGTCCATTGCCTGTCTTTATTGTCTTGTCTTGCCTGTGTCATGTGTCTTGCTTTCACTGTTTGTGTATCTCTCATTATGGAACAGAGCACTTCAATGCCTCTGTCCCTGACCCTTGATCACTATACCAAAGTCCGTTTAAGGGCTCAGAATCTCTTTATTTCAGTAAAGCCCCGGATGTGGCAGACTCTCTGTACCTCAGAATGGCCCACCTTTGGAGTCGGATGGCCCCTAGAAGGATCTTTCTACTTCCCACTAATTTATAATTCAGAGATATTGTCTTTCAGCCGTGGCCAGATAGTCATCTGGATCAACAGGCATATATTTTAATTCAGCAGGACCTCTGCAAATTTCCTATTCAATGGGTCAAGCCTTTCCTTGCCCCTGCCCCCACAATGACTCCTTCCCCCAGGAACTCACAAACACTCTGCTCCTCCTCCTCCTCCACACTCTGTTTTCCCTGTGTCACCAGATTTGAGTCTACTTGACTCTCCTCCCCCTCCTTATCCCCTGCCCTCATCCTCTAACCCCCAACACCCTCGAAGTGATACCCCTGCTGCTGACTCAGCCTCTCCTCCATTGAAGGAAGCTAAGCCGGCCCAGCGCGCTCCAGGTAATTCCCCTGCAGCACACACAGCACCTCCTCCCATGGAGGAAGCTGGCCCTGCTAAAGGAACTTGCTGGCGGTGAATGATTGAAAACCCTGGAACTCTTGGGATGCCTCCCCTTCGACCCTATGGACCAATGATTGACAATGGCCATTGGGGGAAAATTCAAGCCTACCAGTATTGGCCGTTCTTCTCTTCAGACCTATTTAACTTAAAAAATTACAATCCCCCTTTTTCCGAGGACCCCACCCGGCTCTCAGGTGTGGTTGAGTCATTGATGTTTTCACACCAGCCTACTTCGGATGACAGCCAACAACTGCTAGGGACTTTCTTCATGACAGAGGAAAAAAAGGGAATTCTCCAGGAAGCTAAAAAAAAATCCTTGGACCAGGTGTGCATCCGACACAACTTACCAACATAATCAAAGCCGGCTTTCCCTTGAACCGACCCAACTGGGACCCCAACACCTTTGAAGGTAGGGAGCATCTGTCCACTTATCGCCGGGCTCTAATAGTGGGTCTCCGAGCAGCCGCTAGTGACCAACTAATTTGGCCAAGGTAAGAGAGATTATCAGGGGCCTGATGAATCTCCCTCTATGTTTCTAGAGAGAATTATGGAGGCATATAGGAGCTATAATCCTTTTTATCGTCAGGCAGAGAATCAAAAGGCATCTGTCACGATGGCCTTTATTGGGCAAACTGCCCTGGATATTAAAACAAAGTTACAAAGCTTAGATTGATTACAAGATATGACTTTGAGAGATTTAGTCAGAGAAGCTGAGAAGGTATACTATAAGAGAGAAACTGAGGAAGAGAAGGGAGCAAATGGAGGATAAAAGAAACAAAAGGCAGAGTAAGGCGTTGACTAAGGTCCAGGTCACAACAACAAATAGGCCAAAAATTAAGAAACAGGGAGACAAGAAGGTATACGTTGGCCCACGACAGAGGCCACCCTTGGCCTCAGATCAATGTGCCTACTCAAACAAAAAGGACACTGGGCCAAAATTGACATAGAAAGCGACAGCCACGCCAGCCAGCCATTCTGACTCTGGAGGATGACTAAGAAAGTCGGGGCTCAGATCCCCTCCCCGAGCTCAGAGTAACTTTTGAAGTGGAGGGGACCCCAGTAAACTTTGAAGTGGATACAGGGGCAATATACTGAGCCCATAAGGCCACATTGGGCCCTCTATCAAATAAAAAATCTCTATTTCAAGGGGCTAATGGCAGTAAATATCGGGCTTGGACAACTAAGAGGACCATGGACCTGGGAAAAGGAAAAATCCATCACTCCTTCCTAGTAGTCCCAGAATGCCTGGCCCCATTGATCGGCGGAGATCTGCTCACCAAGCTCTGGGCCAAAATAAATTTTAACCCTGAAGGCCCTTAAGTGGAATTTCTAAATCTTTCAGTGAAAACTCCAAGAGCCACGGCTCTAACTATGTCAGTAGAAAATGTACATCAACTCACTCACCTTGGTTCAAAGAAACTGCAGGCATTCCTGAAGGATCAAGAACAGAGTTTTCCACTAACAGACTCACAGTGAAGAAAATAACTGAATGGGTAACAAAAGCCTGTCGGGTTCATCAATTGGTAAATGCTTACCCTTCCAAGCTTCCTGTATGAAAGCACATATGAGGAACCAAACCAGGACAATACTGGGAAGTGGACATTACTGAAATAAAGCCAGCAAGGTATGGACTTAAATATCTCCTAGTCTTTGTAGATACATTTTCAGGATGCATTGAAGCCTTCCCCACAAAAAAAAAAAGAAAAAAAAAGAAAAGAAATAGCGCAAATTTTGGTCAAGAATATCCTAGAAGATATTTTTCCAAGATACAGCCTGCCTAAGTTAATAGGGTCTGATAATGGACCGGCGTTCATGGCCCAGGTAAGTCAGGGGTTAGCCAGGACCCTGGGGATTAATTGGAAGTTACATTGTGCTTATAGACCCCAGAGTTTAGGACAGGTAGAAAGAATGAACCAAACCATTAAACAGACCTTAACAAAATTAAGCTTAGAGACCGGAATAAAAGATTGTACTATGCTCCTGCCTTATGCACTGTTAAATAAAGAAAATACTCACTCTGATTTTAGTGTAACCTCACCCCCTATGAAATTCTCTATGGTGCCCCTCCTCCAGTAAGGGACCTAACACCAACTCTAAGACCTTACAATCCCTTCCACACCAGCTTGCTTGACAGACTTAAAGCTCTTGACAGAATTCAGTGACACCTGTGAAAACAGCTGGCCACTGCCTACCAAACTGGGGACGAGGGGACTCCACATCGATATCAAGTAAGAGACTTTGTCTTCGTAAGACGACATCAGGTGACATCGCTGGAACGCCGCTGGAAAGGACCATTCCAGGTGCTACTTATAACACCTACAGTGGTAAAGGTAGATGGAATCACTTCCTGGATCCATGCCTCTCATCTCAAGCCTGCGCCCTGTCCAGACATTGACTGGAAACTGAAATTGGCTGGAAACTGGAAAAGACTGGTAACCCTTTCAAATTGCACATTCGCCGTGTGGATAAGGCTATAGACTCTCCCCTTGACCACCAGTATTTCTAACCCTCATCACCCCTTTCAGCAGCGATGGCTGATCACAAATCCTACTGGACAAGAAGTTTAATCAATCTTGCATACAGCCCCCTTAGGGACCTGGTGGCCATCTCTCCACCCAGACATTTGTCAGCTGGCTATGTCTTTCCTATTCAGATATCCCTGAAGAAGAGGATCCCACTAAAATTCCATTAAATCCCTTCCGTATCATATGTAATGGAAACAAACATTATGGATGTAGGGACACGTGAGCCAGATGCAGGTCGGCTAGCCTAGATTACTATGTTTGCCCGGTGAACTATCAAAGCCACAAACAGCCATGGCTGTGTGTGGGAAAAGCCGACTTCTTCTGTAATCAAGGGGATGTGAGCATACAGGGGCTGCACGATGGAACCCAAACTCCTAATCAAATTCAGTACACAGCATTGGCCATATTACCAATAAGATAACCTAAATCGATGGCCCCCAGAGGGGTCTCTAGATCTGTGGAACCTTTTTAACTTTGGGAAGGGCTCAAAGGCGTGAAAAGAGATTCCCCTATGTGGAGGCCTTTTCCGTCCTTCGCTCACATCCTGAACTATGCTTCTCCAATAGATCCTCACCCTCAGCCTTCTGCTCTAGTCTCTCTGCTGTCACTCCCACCTCAACAACCTGATTTCTCCCATCCCGTTACTAGATCAACAACCCAAACATCCGCCGGTTCTCAGACCATTGCCCCATTGCTGAGGTAGCAGGTACTTAGTTACCACTCTACCCACTCACTCCTCTCTTCTCCTGTCAGCACCCATACGGGGTTTCACCAGGTCCTTTTACCAGCTAACCTAAAGCTCAAAACAGCTGAGAAGACCCCTATCCAAGAAGTAATAAAAATGGTCGTTAAAGTTGCTTTGTCATCACTGAAAACAGGTTACTAAGAATTTAAAGTTCCTCACAGGCTTTTTGGATACACACTCCCATCTTCCCCTCTTTTCTACCTGTTCTACTGCTCAAGTTTTTGTTGCTAGAAAATCCCAAACCCCTTTCCCATTATTCTTTTACATCTCTCCGTACTCATTCTCAGATCCTCGGAACTGCTCTAAGTCCCGCCTTCCCTCTCTTTCCCCTCTGTTCCACACCCACAGAAAAGTCTTAACTGATCTTCTCCAGATGTCTTCACCATGGCTGACTTTAGGACGTTCAGCAAAAGAGTCCCTATAAAAGAGTTCAGTGTAGACAAACTTCCTGTTTTCATGTGGCCCTGTTCTACTTGGCCACTGGCTAAAACAATCAGTACTTTTAAGCTAGACACCCCCTTACTAGTTTTTCACAAAATATGTGAACAAGGCCTCTGACTTTGAGCTGGGGCTTCAAAGAGATGGCTACATTTCTATGATAAAGAAGTTACCAACTGGCTCCATGGTAATAGCTGGCAAGCGGAAAAAAGAAAGGGATGAAATATCTCTCCCCCTCCCAGGTGTCCTTGAAAAGTTAATTTGCTCAGAACAGAGGAAAAAAAACATAAAAAAACTGCTTTTTGTGAATTTCTGCTGACTGTGAACTTCTGAGCACATTCCCTTACATGTTGGGTACAAAATTCTGAAACTTCCTAAACTTGGGGTTCATGGGATTAATTGATTACAACAGAAGCAATGCCCTCTGAATCCGTTTGCAACCAAATAGGACTCTTTCCCTAGCTTTTGTGCTATCTTAGGTGCCTTGTCTTGACTGTTCCTAAAACAGTATAATTCTATATACTTAAACATTTTTATGTTTTCATTAAATGGTCAACAGTGGTGATTAAATGTGTAATGGTGCAGAGGTTACCCAGAGTGCTCTATCATGATGCAGGTTCATTTGAAGATCAAACAGGGGGGCATACAAGCCGGTTCCACAGGGAACATATATCCCTCACTTCAGCCATCCTATTAGGAATACGAGTTGCTGCAGGGGAGGTCACAGGAACCACTGCCTTGGTCCATGGTACACAGCAAAATACCCAATTAGAAGCAGCAATAGACCAAAACTTAAAGATATTAGAAACCTCCATCACAGCTTTGTGGGAATCTTTAACCTCTCTCTCTGATGTTGTTTCATACAACAATCGAGGGTTGGACCTCCTCTTCATGAGAGAATGGTGCCTTTGTGCTGCATTGAGGGAAGAATGTTATTTTTATGGCAACAATACTGGAGTTGTAAAAAATTTATGAGTAAAATAAAAGGATGCCTTGAAGAGTGTCAACGAAAGAGAGAGGCCCAAAAAGGGTGGTTTGAGTCTTGGTTCACACAGTCCCCCTAGTTAACTATACGTTTATCAACCTTGGCCAGTCCAATAATAATACTCACATTCTTGCTAACTATAAAACCCTGTTTGCTCAACCATGTATTTTCATTTCTCCAAGCTCAAATTAGACAAGTTAAACTTATGGTAATACCCCACTAGCAGACATAGAATGTGACACCACTCCAATGATCACTTTTATGATTAAAAGTAGCCAGAAGAAGACGTGGGGAATGAAAGGTTAATAAAATGGTACTTGTCACTTCCTCTTTTTCTGTATGCTTAACAAAACACTGTTGAAATCTTGAGAACTGTTTGCTAATCTTGTTCCCAGAATGTGCTGTCTCCAACTTCCAAAATATATAATGTACTCCCTCTCCCGGTTGCATGCAAACTGCCCACTCGCCCTGACCCATCAATAAACTTCCCTACCTGCCCTCTACAAGGAAAACACATAAGCTCTGCTTAAGATGTCCTCAGGGCTCTCTGCTCGATTCAAGGGAGCTCTGAGCCCCAGCATGCTGGACCCCCAATAAACCCTTTGCTGTTCCATGAGACAGTCTCTTGGTGGTCTCTTCCTCCAACACTCACCTGAACATTACTTGGATGATTGAATTTAGAAGAGAACATCCAGTCAAAAAGGGATAGTCGGTAGGATTAGGAAGATAGTCGGTATGTTTAGGAAGGAGAGTGAGTATAGGATTTGGAACAAAAGTTTTTTAGCAATAGGGTTTTGGTTAGAGAGTGAATGTAAATGTGAGCACATATGAACCATCACAATGATGAACTGGGGAAAATATGTAGGAAAGCAGATATCAATAGAGACATTACGAAATCAGGCAAAGTATAAAGTGTGTGATAGAATTAGGCATTTTCAACAGGGTTGATTTTGGATATATTATCTTAGGAAGAAACGAATATATTGTCACAAATAGGATTGACTTTTGAGAGCATTAGGCAACCTTGACATGGATGTTTTTAGTAATCCATGTTCACTTTACATTTAGGCTTTGGTAGAAACATAAGTGTGACCTTTTCTTTTTGTGTCCAGAATATTACCGGGTTAAATTGTATATGTAGATCAGGTGACATGAATATTTCTTCCACCATTTCTGGGAGCCATAATTTGAATACGTATAAATTAGTATTGAGTTTACAATGAGGTGTACCCTGTGTCTATGAATATAGAGACAATGCATGAATAGACTATACTGTGAATAAATAATATAACTGGTTCCACTTTAAATAATGGATTGATTTGATATCTGAAAATATATAAGAAATCTTATATTGATATACAATCATTCATTCCATCCAGTTATACATCTAATGGTAATATTAGAGTTATGGTTTATCATGAACGGTGTGTGAGTTTTGCTTCAAAAGGGATTATGGAAATCGAAAATAATGGGTTTGGTAAGAAGTCTCATGAAAACACCAGTCAAGAAACATGGAGGAATACATGTGTTCTGAAACAGAAAATTATTGAAAGTGAAACACATACCCATAATTTTGCTAACTTGTGGATGAAATATATACTCTATTATGTGCATTACCTGAAGAAATAGTAATGTAACAGTGGCGAATAAGAATGAACATGAAAATACACATCATGTCCCATATGAATCTACTTGCATTAATGAGAAACTGGGTCAATTATTGTAGAAATATTAGGATATGTATGCACCATTCACTGAAGTTAGTTTTCATTACTAGGAATCAAATATGTATTTCAGGTGGATGAATATTTCAGAGAATAACCTTTTGAAATGTTGACTATAAATCCACATACATGAATATGAAAAAATTTAGGGAGTGTATAATAAGGCATATATATTTTATATTTTAAAAAATCTGGAGTGTGTATATATACACACAGAGAGAGAGAGAGACATTAAAAAGTAGCAATATATATGCCAATCGAAATTCACCGTGATATATATATCTTACACAGATAGAAAAATATTCAATTTACTGAACATGGATTTATGTATAATATTGTTCAACTAGGAGGCTCACACATAGGATGAATTTTCAAATCCCATAGCGTTTAGGTGGAGTGATCACTTCTCATCATTTGTATCTGTCAAGTCAGACACCTCACAAGAACGTATGTGTGATACCAGGTAGTATTCTATACGTGCATATAAAAATAGATGTGCTCAATAGGTTACATAAAATGGGAGAGAGGAATTCACATATTTGTTAAATTTAAAAATACATGGAGAACTATTTCAATTTAAATCGACTAGATTTATAGCACCTACATTTTGTCATGCAAAAGCCATGTCCAACTATACACCATGCCTCCTCTGAACTGCTTGTATTTATATTCTGTTTGGGTTATTTTTCTACATCTTATTAGGATTAGTAGTCAGAGACAAGTAGGGTATGGGTTAGTGTCACGGATTCAGTATTTCAAATGGAAAATAGGAAAATAAATCCAATGTGTATGCAAATATGTGCCACAAAAAATATTCCCACTCTCATCCAGAAAAATGCCTAGAAATTATCTTCGCCCCAGGTAAAACACAATTAGAAAAGAAGAGTTAGAAAATCTGTGAATACATATGTGGAATGGAAAATGCTCAGGAGTTCACAACCTTGGAGGTGGTAGAGGAGTTTCCAAAAGTAAGGGACAGTGTAAACACTCCACAATCATGGAGCTATGCTGGCCTTAAGACTTCTTGAGAAACTGCCTCTGAGTTTGGGCATTTGAAATATATGTTGTTGTCAGGAGCTTTAGCTTCCTTTGAAGTGAGACCATCAAACCTGGGTCAGTATCTATGTGACCTGGAGGACATGGTTTCTTATTTTCCGATGAACATGAGGCAGCAGTGCTGAAGTCTCTTTGTAGGTAAACTGTGGCCTCTTCGGGCAAAGTGACGCCCCGTGTGGACTTTGAAGCCATTTGGTCATCCTCCACTTTTCGTGGTGTTTTTTGCTGCTGCACTGGGAGTTTGGCATTTGATTCATGACATACAAGGAGTTCAACTGGGACACAGTGCATGAGGGAGTCTTGTAACGTGTGGTGGGTCAGGCTCTGCAGGAGAATGCACCAACTGGGCTTCTATCCCACATTGCTTGCTGCCTTGACCATAGCAACCTAATTCTGAACATTGCCCTGAAAACTCTGCATATAACAAGATGCCTTTTCATATAATGGTCTCCTGGCTGCATCAAGTCAGTCACAAGCCATTTGGACGCCAATGGCAGATCCACATGGCCACATCACAGATGTATTATCACACACCTGCCTACCACTGCTCTAGGCCCACTACTCAGCAGGCTCCAACTTACTGGCATCTCTGTTCTACACCATTTTCATGAAACCCAGTCAATCAAGGCACTGTCTGTTACACTCATGATCAGCAACAGGACATCCAATGGTTCTCCAGTGCCATCTGGTCATTGGGAATTTCAAAAATTTCATGGTGTTTATCTTTCCATTTTTCAAGAATGAAGTTGGAGGCACTTTGGGGTTTCCATTCATCCAGGAACCATTACATGGGGAGGAAGCTCATTTCAATGAAAGCTCTGAGGAACTCTAACAGGCAAGGCTTCCCAAACACTGGCCAAAAGGTCACATGAAGCCAGGCCCATTGAGGTCTACAACGTGAGGTCCATGTGTCTTTTGACTCTAACTATGGCTGCCAAGTTTTTCAGAATAAAATCATGTGATATCCTTGCTGAGATTTTCAGCTCTCTGTGGAAAGCCATCCTGGGCCTAGATCTCAGGTTTCAAGGGCAACTCTCATGTGTGGCCTCCTACAATGCCAACACAATTAATGGCAATACTTCTCTGAGGTCAGTTCCAGAACTCAGTCTCCAAGGAGAATCACACCAGAGTTCAAGCCCATGTGGACCCTGTCATCTCTTCCAACCGCCACACAAATGACCACAATTAAAACCAAAACATTCCCACATGGCCCTCATCTTCATCCATATAGGCACTCATCATAAACTCTGGCTGGAGGTTTCCATGAGGGATGCAGCCCAAGACAGTGTCCAAAATATCCACCATTGCCCCTCATTTGTCTAAATTTAGGGTGGTCTGGAAACCCTTTCTGTGAACCAAGAGTGATCAAATAGGCGTGCCGTTAATACTGCTCTGCTTCTCCAATTTGAGGCCTACTGACTGTCAGGTGTAGATTGCTTATGTGATTTGGCATCATGAGAGAAACCAAGCACTTATGCAGGACTTTGAATAACTCATTTGACCTATAGGAATCCTATTCTCACTTGATGGACGTCAGGAACCTAACAGAGGAAGGCAAGAGACTTCATCCACAATGACTGATCCTTTTGCCATTTTGGTTTTGGATGCACACATGGGATCTTCTTTAGATTTATCAGGAGCTGAGAATCTTAGCCACAGCCTCAACCAGGGCCTAGTGTCTGATTAAGACACATCCCTTTCCAAAGAAATTAAGCAAAGAGCCACAGGTGATGCCCATTCATTTCCATTTGAAAACTGTTTCTTCAGGCTTCAAAAAGGGGTGGCCTGAAACAAAGACCTTCCTGACATTCAAGGCAACAGAACCATAGGTAAGCAAATGGCCCAAAGCAAGGTTTATCCAATGAGACTTTACTGGTCACACTAATATCTGAGATGTTCCCATTCCCTTCAGCTATCAAGAACATGGCCATGTCACAGAGCATGGAGGTTGTACATATCTTGGACAATAAATCATGAGCTCATTCTGGAGAGTGGCCAGAATTCAGGAAGAAAACAGGAACTTAGGAAGTTAGTAGTTGTTTCCTATCCATAAGACAAGCCACAGTCTATTCATCACTTATGAACGATGAATGCTGGGATGCTTTCTACTAGACAGGACAACTCCATTGATGCATTCTCTTTTCTAATGTCTAAAACCATGGACACAGTGGATACACAGACATAGAAACACTCGCCTTGTCAAAAGATTTACTATCAACAGTAGACTCCAAAGCAAACGAACCACCTTTTTTACCTATTCGCAGAATATGAGACAAAACCACAAACTCACACCCACACACATAAAGTCACCTCATTCCCAAAAGTGGATCTGTGACTATCTGGAGTGTCCTCTGACTGGTGGGCCATACTATGTTCCTCTCGAAATGGCCTTTCCTCTCTAAGATTTTGTCTCCTTGGCCAACTCTGTGATGCTTTGAGGAGCCTGCAGTTAGCCACTACCTGCTATCTCAGGAAAGGCCTCTCTTCAGGGCTCAATTGGCATTTGGCCATCCTCAAATCAGTAGGTACCAAGAAAGTCTGAATCTGTACTTGGTTAATACAAACAAGTGAGCCCACTGGGACTGGGACTGGGACTGGCTCTCGGTGCCTGGCTTCTTGCATCACAATTTCAGAGAGTTCCATCACCAAGGAAGTTAGCTAGGACACTTCCTTCAGGAACTGAATGAGGTCACTGCCTTGGCAACAACTTTGTCCTAACCGTTGCTTCCAAGGGTTCCATGAGATGGAGGCTGCTCCTACTTTGTGTGACAATTTGACTTGTTACAATGGTATATCAAAATTGGCACCTGGGAACAGCTCTCCACGCAGGCCTGCTTAGGTCCATCTTCTCTACATTAAGAAGAGAAAGGCTGATGCATACACATCCCTTCGTCCTGTTCAGGTTGTTTGCCATGAAGATGGATTTTGCTCTCTCAGATCCTTCATAGCTGCCTACATCTTCTCCAGGGATCATTTCTGCATCGAACTTTGAGGTTCTCAGCAGTTGGAAGATACCCTACATTCCTGTATTGTAAGGCGAACTCTGTCCCTGCTCTTTTGTAATTTTAGATTGAAGCAACAGTGTATGGTTAGGGTTAATAACAGGTTCGATTTGGGTAAGGAATCATTATGCGGGATGAATAATGGTATTGGGAACCTGCAATATTTATAGGAATATAGAGATGAAATATAAGTATGAAAACAGAAATCTAGGTAAGATTTGAAGCTCAGAAATGCAT
This sequence comes from Callospermophilus lateralis, assembly GCF_048772815.1. Taxonomy (NCBI): domain Eukaryota; kingdom Metazoa; phylum Chordata; class Mammalia; order Rodentia; family Sciuridae; genus Callospermophilus; species Callospermophilus lateralis. The sequence continues at coordinate 740,950 of NW_027515958.1, read as the reverse complement.
TGGGCAACTGATTGCGATACGTAGCTTTGAATTACGTTCTAGATACATGTTTCAGAAAAATCGATATACAATGGCATAGGATCTTGTACCTTGGATGATTGAATGTAGTAGAGAACATCTACTCAAAAAGGGATAGTCGATAGGATCAGGAACATAGTCAGTATGTTTCGGAAGAAGAGTGAGTATAGGATTTGGACCAAAGTTCATAAGCAATAGGGTTTCGGTTAGAGAGTGAATGTCAATGTCAGCACATGTGAAGGGTCAGTCACAATGTTGAACTGGAGAAAATATGTAGGAAAGTAGATATCAATAGAGACATTAGGAAATCAGGCAAAGTACAAAGTGAGTGAAAAAATTAGACATTTTCAATGGTATTGAGGTTGAATATATAATCTTAGGAAGAAACAAATATGTAGTCACCAACAGGATGATCATTTGAGAGCATTAGGCAACCTGGACATGGATGTTTTTAGTAATCCATGTTCAGTTTCCGTTTAGGCTTTGTTACAGTCATACGTGTGACTTTTGCATTTTGTGTCCAGAATACTACTGTGATAACATGCATATGTAGATCAGGTGACATGAGTATTTCTTCCACCATTTCTGGGAGCAATATTTTGAAGATGTATAAATTAGTATTGGGGGTACAAAGAGGTGTAACCTGTGTCTATGAATATAGAGATAATGCATGAATAGACCATACTGTGAATAGATAATATAACTGGTTCCACTTTACAAAATGTATTGAATTGATATCTGAAAATATATAAGAAATCTTATATTAATATAAAATCATTCATTCCAACCAGTTATACATCTAATAGTGATATTATAGTTATGATTTATCATGCAGTGTGTGTCCGTTTTGCTTCAAAAGTGATAAAGGAATTCGAAAATAATGTGTTTGGAAAGAAATCTCATGAAAAGATCAGTCAAGAAACATGGAGGAATCCATGTGTTCTAAAGCAGGAAGTGATTGAAAGTGAAACAAATGCCTATAAATTTGCTAACCTGTGGAGGAAATATATATCCTATGATGTGCATAAACTGAAGAAATTGTAATGTCCCAGTGTTGAATAAAAATGAACATCGATAAACACATCATGTCCCATAGGCATCTACTTGCATTGATGATAAACTGTGTCAGTTACTATAGAAATATTAGGATTTGTATGCACCATTCACTGAAGTTAGTTTTCAGTACTAGGAAACAAATATGTATTTCAGGTGGATGAAATTTTTTGAGAATAATCTTGTGAAAAGTTGATTATAAATCCACATTCATGAACATGAATAAAATTAGGGAGTGTATATAAGACACATATATTTCATATTTTGAAAAATAGAAGGAGAGAGTGTATATATATATACACACACACAGACACACACACATACACACCCAGAAACATTAAAAATAGCAATATATGCCAATCAAAATTTACCATGAAATATATATCATCCACAGATCCAAAAATATTCATTGTACTGAACATGGATTTGTGTATAATTTTGTTCAACTAGGAAGCTCACCCATTGGTTGAATTTTCAGTTCCAACGACATTTAGAAGGAGTGATCTTTTCTCTCAATTTGTATCTGCCAAGTTAGCCACCTCACAAGAATGTACGTGTAGTACCAGGTAGGATTCTCTATGTGTATATAAAAATATATTTGCTGAGTAGGCTACAGAGAAAGAGAGACAAGAATTCACATATTTGTTATCTTTAAAACCACATGGACAACTATTGCAACAAAAAATTGTCTAGATTTATAACCCCTAACCTTTAAAATGCAAAAGGCAAGTCCAACTATACACCATGCCTCCTCTGAACTGCTTGTATTTCTATTATGTTTGGGTTATTTTTCTGCCTCATATTAGGATTAGTAGTCAGAGACTAGTAGGGTGTCGTTTAGTGTCAGAGATAAAGTATTTGAAATGGAAAATTGGAAAATGAATCCAATATGTATGCAAATATGTCCTACACATAAGTCTTCCCACTGTCATCCAGATAAATCCTTTGACATTGCCTTCACCCCATGTAAGATGCAATTCGAAGAGAAGAGTTAGAAAATCTGTGAATATATATCTGGAATGGAAAATGCACAGGAGTTCACAACCTTGGAGGTGGTAGAGGAGTTTCCAAAAGTAAGTTACTGTGTAAACACTCCACAAACATGGAACTCTGCTGGCCAATAGCCTTCTTGTAAAACTGCCTCTGAGTTTGGACACTTGAAATATATCTTGTTGTCTGGAGCTTTAGCTTCATTTCTGGTGAGACCATCAAACCTGGATCTGCATCTATGTGACCTGGAGGACATCGTTTCTTATTTTCCATTGAACATGTGGTACCAGTGTTGATTTCTCTCTTTGTTGGTAAACTGTGGCCACTGGAAGCTTATTGTCTCCCTGAGTGGACTGTGAAGCCATTTGGTCATCCTGCCCTTTTTGTGGTGTTTCTTTCTTTTTTTTTTTAATTTTATTTTTTTATTGGTTTTCAAAACCCTACAAAGCTCTTGACATATCAAATTTCATACATTAGCATACATTAGCTTCAAGTGAGTTATGAACTCCCTTTTTTGCCCCAAGTACAGATTGCAGAATCACATGGGTTACACATCCACATTTTTACATAATACCATAATAGTAACTGTTGTATTCTGCTACCTTTCCTATCCTCTACTATGCCCCCTCCCCTCCCCTCCCATCTTCTCTCTCTACCCCTTCTACTGTAATTCATTTCTCACCTTGTTTATTTTCCCATTCCACTTACAACCTCTTATATGTAATTTAGTATAACAATGAGGGTCTCCCTCCGTTTCCATGCAATTCCCCTTTTCTCTCCCTTTCCCTCCCACCTCATGTCTCTGTTTAATGTTAATCTTTTCTTCCTGCTCTTCCTCCCTGCTTTATTCTTAGTTGCTCTCATTATATCAAAGATGACATTTGGTATTTGTTTTTTAGGGATTGGCTAGCTTCACTAAGCATAATCTGCTCTAGTGCCATCCATTTCCCTGTAAATTCCAAGATTTTCTCATTTTTTAGTGCTGCGTAATACTCCATGGTGTATAGATGCCACATTTTTTTAATCCATTCATGCATTGAAGGGCATCTGGGTTGGTTCCACAATCTAGCTATTGTAAATTGTGCTGCTATGAACATCGATGTGGCAGTATCCCTGTAATACGCTCTTTTAAGGTCTTCAGGGAATAGTCCGAGAAGGGCAATAGCTGGGTCAAATGGTGGTTCCATTCCCAGCTTTCCCAGGAATCTCCATACTGCTTTCCAAATTGGCCGCACCAATTTGCAGCCCCACCAGCAATGTACAAGAGGACCCTTTTCTCACTCCAGTAAGATTGGCAGTCATTATGAAATCAAACAACAACAAGTGCTGGCGAGGTTGTGGTGTTTCTTGATGCTGCAATGGGAGGTTGGTATTTGCTTCATGAAATACAAGGAGTTCAACTAGGATATAGGGCTGGAGGGAGTTCTGTCACGTGTGTTGGGTCAGGGTGTGCAGGAGAATTCACCAACCAGGGTTCTATCCCACATAACTTGCCCCCTTGACCATAGCAACTTGATTGTGAACATTGCCCTGAAACCTCTACATATAACAAGATGCCTTTTCATATAATGGTCTGCTGGCTGTACCAAGTCAGTCACAAGCTATTTGGAAGCCAATGGCAGATCCACATGGCGACACCACAGTTGTATTATCACACACCTGCCCACCACTGCTCTAGGCCCACTACTCAGCAGGCTCCAACTTACTGGCATCTCTGTTCTGCACCATTTTCATGAAACCCAGTCAATCAAGGCACTGTCTGTAACACAACAATCAAGCCACTGTCTGCAACAGAACATCCAATGGTTCTCCAGTGCCTCATGGTCATTGGGAATTTCAAAAATATCATGGTATTTATCTATCCATTTTTCAAGAATGAAGTTGGAGGCACTTTGGGGTTTCCATTCTTCAAGGAACCATTACATGGGGAGGAAGCTTATTTCAATGAAAGCTCTGAGGAACTCTAACAGGCAAGGCTTCCCAAACACTGGCCAAAAGGTCACATGAAGCAAGGCCTATGGAGGTCTACAACGGGAGGTCCATGTGTCTTTTGACTCTTAACTATGGCTGCCAAGTTTTTCAGAATAAAATTATGCGATATCCTTGCTGAGATTTTCAGTTCTCTGAGGAAAGCCATCCTGGGCCTAGATCTCAGGTTTCAAAGGCAACTCTCATGTGTGGCCTCCTACAATGCCAACACAATTAATGGCAATACTTCTCTGAGGTCAGTTCCAGAACTCAGTCTCTAAGAGGAATCACACCTGAGTTCAAGACCATGTGGACCCTGTCATCTCTTCCAACCGCCACACAAATGACCACAATTAAAACCAAAACATTCCCACATGGCCCTCATCTTCAGCCGTATAGACACTCATCATAAACTCTAGTTGGAGGTTTCCATGAGGGGCGCAGCCAAAGACAATGTCCAAAATATGCACCCTTGCCCCTCATTTGTCTAAATTCAGTGTGGCCTGGACACCCTTCCTTTGAACCAGGAGTGATCAAATAGGCCTGCTGTTAATGCTGCTCTGCTTCTCCAATTTGAGGCCTACTGACAGTCAGGTATAGATTCATTATGTGATTTGGCATCATGAGAGAACCCAAGTACTTCTGCAGGATTTGAATAACTCATTTGAACCATAGGAATCCTATTCTCACTTGATGGAGTTCCGGAACCTATCAGAGGAAGGCAAGAGACTTCATCTACAATGACTGATCTTTTTGCCATTTTGGTTTTGGATGCACACATGGGATCTTCTTTACATCTATCAGGAGCTGAGAATCTTAGCCACAGCCTCAAACAGGGCCTAGTGTCTGATTAAGACACGATCCTTTTCAAAGCAATTAAGCAAAGAGCCACAGGAGATGCCCATTCATTTTCATTTGAAAACTGTTTCTTCAGGCTTCACAAAAGGGTGGCCTGAGGCAAAGACCTTCCTGACATTCAAGGCAATAGAACCATAGTTAAGCAAATGGACCAAAGCAGGGTTTCTCCACTGAGACTTTACTGCTCACACTGATGTCTGAGTTTTCCGAGATGTTCCCATTCCCTTCAGCTATCAAGAACATGGACATGTCACAGAGCTTGGAGGTGGTACATATCTTGCACAATAAATCATGAGCCTATTCTGGAGAGTGGCCAGAATTCAGGAAGAAAACAGGAACTTAGGATGTTAGTAGGTGTTTAAGATCCATAAGGCAAACCACAGTCCATTCATCAATTGAACAGGATGAATGCTGGGAAGCTTTCTACTAGACAGGACACCTCCATTGATGCATTCTCTTTTCTAATGTCTAAAACCACGGACACAGTGGATACACAGACATAGAAAGTCGCCTTGTCAAAAGACTTACTAGAAACAGTCGACTCCAAACCAAACCAACCACCTTTCCTACCTATTCTCAGAACATGAGACAAAACCGCAAACTCACACCCACACACTAAGGCACCTCCTTCCCAAAAGTAGGTCTGTAACTATCCGGAATGTCTTCTGACTGGTGGGCCATACTATGTTCCCCACAAAATGGCCTCTCCTGTCTCAGATCTTGTCTCCTTGGCCAACTCTGTGATGCTTTGAGGAGCCAACCGTTAGCCACTACCTGCTATCTCAGGAAAAGCTTCTCTTCAGAGCTCTACTGACATTTGGCCATCCTCACATCAGTAGGTACCAAGAAGGTCTGATCTGTACTTGGTAAATCCAAACAAGTGAGCCCACTAGGACAGGGACTGGGACTGGCTCTCGGTGCCTGGCTTCTTGCATCAAAATTTCCGAATGTTCCATCACCAAGGAAGTTAGGTAGGTCACTTCCTTCAGGAACTGAAAGAGGTCACTGCCTTGGCAACAACTTTGCCCTAACCGTTGCTTCCAAGGGTTCCATTAGATAGAGGCTGCCCCTACTTCCTTTGAAAATTTGACTAGTTTCAATTGTATATCAAAATAGGCACCTGGGAACAGCTCTCCATGCAGGTCTGGTTAGGTCAATCTTCTCTACATTAAAAAGAGAGAGGCTGATGCATACACATCCCTTTTTCCTGTCTAGATTGTTTGCCATTGAATATGGCTTTTGCTCTCACAGGTCCTTCATAGCTGCTGACATCTTCTCCAGGGATTATTTCTGCATCGAACTTTGAGGTTCTCAGCAGTTGGAAGATACCCTACATTCCTGTATTGTAAGGCGAACTCTGTCCCTGCTCTTTTGTAATTTTAGATTGAAGCAACAGTGTATGGTTAGGGTTAATAACAGGTTCGATTTGGGTAAGGAATCATTATGCGGGATGAATAATGGTATTGGGAACCTGCAATATTTATAGGAATATAGAGATAAAATATAAGTATGAAAACAGAAATCTAGGTAAGATTTGAAGCTCAGAAATGCATTGGGCAACTGATTGCGATACGTAGCTTTGAATTATGTTCTAGATACATGTTTCAGAAAAATCGATATACAATGGCATAGGATCTTGTACCTTGGATGATTGAATGTAGTAGAGAACATCTACTCAAAAAGGGATAGTCGATAGGATCAGGAAGATAGTCAATATGTTTCGGAAGAAGAGCGAGTATAGGATTTGGACCAAAGATCTTTAGCAATAGTGTTTCCGTTACAGAGTGAATGTCAATGTCAGCACATGTGAAGGGTCAGTCACAATGTTGAACTGCGGAAAATATGTAGGAAAGTAGATATCAATAGAGACATTAGGAAATCAGGCAAAAGTATCAAGTGAGTGAAAAAATTAAACATTTTCAACAGTTTTGAGGTTGAATATATAATCTTAGGAAGAAACAAATATGTAGCCAGCAATAGTATTGACATTTGAGAGCATTAGGCAACCTGGTCAGGGATGTTTTTAGTAATCCATGTTCAGTTTACCTTTAGGCTTTGGTACAATCATACGTGTGGCTTTTGCATTTTGTGTCCAGAATATTACAGTGATAACATGCATATGTAGATCAGGTGACATGAGTATTTCTTCCACCATTTCTGGGAGCAATATTTCAAATATGTATAGTTTAGTATTGGGGGTACAACCAGGTGTACCCTGTGTCTATGAATATAGAGATAATTCATGAATAGACCATACTGTGAATAAATAATATAATTTGTTACACTTTAAACAATGTATTGAATTGATATCAGAAAATATATAAAAAAATCTTTTATTGATATATAATCATTCATTCCAACCAGTAATACATCTAATGGTGATATTACAGTGATGGTTTACCATGAAGTGTGTGTCCGTTTTGCTTCTAAAGTGATAAAGGAAATCGAAAATAATGTGTTTGGATAGAAGTCTCATGAACAGACCAGTCAAGAAACATGGAGGAATACATGTGTTCTGAAGCATGAAGTGATTGAAAGTGAAACAAATGCCTATATATTTGCTAACCTGTGGAGGAAATATATATCCTACGATGTGCATAAAATGAAGAAATTTTAATGTCCCAGTGTTGAATAAAAATGAACATCAATATACACATCATGTCCTATAGGAATCTACTTGCTTTGATGATAAACTGTTTCAGTTACTGTAAAAATATTAGGGTTTGTAAGCATGATTCACTGAAGTTAGTTCTCAGGACGAGGAAACAAATATGTATTTCAGGTGGTTGAATGTTTCTGAGAATAATCTAATGAAAAGTTGATTTTATATCCACATACATGAATATGAATGAATTTAGATAGTGTTTAATAAGACACATGTTTTTCATATGTTGAAAAATCTAGAGAGTATATATATATATATATATATATATATATATATATATATATACACATATAAAACTCATGGAGAAATATTACAATGAAAATTTGACAAGATTTATAACAGATACCCTTGATAAAGCAGAAGGCAATTCCAAGTATATACCATGCCTCCTATTAAAGGCCTGTATTTCTATTCTGTTAGTTTTCTTTTTATCCATCATATTAGCATTAGTAGTCAGAGTCTATTAGGGTATGTGTTAGTTTCGGGGATCAGTATTTCAAATGAAAATAGGAAAATAAATCTAATGTGTATGCAAATATGTGCTACACAAAAATCTTGCCACTCTCATCCAGAACAATTCCTTTACATTAACTTCACTCCAAGTAAGACACAATTAGTGGAGAGGAGTTCGAAAACCTGTGATTACATATGTGGAACTGAAAATGTTCAGGAGTTCACAACATTGGATGTGGTAGAGCAGTTTCCAAAAGTAAGGGAGAGGTTAAACACTCCACAAACTTGGAGCTCTGCTGGCCTTAAGACTTCTTGAGAAAATGCCTCTCAGGTTGGGAACATGAAATATATGAAGTTGTCAGGAGATTTAGCTTCCTCATTGTGACACCATCAAATGTGGGTCTGCATCTATGTGACCTGGAGGAAATGGTTCCTTATTTTCTAATGAACATGAGGCAGCAGTTCTGAATTCTTTCTTGGTAAACTGTGGCCACTGGGAGTTAAGTGTCTCCCCGTGTGGTCTGTGAAGCCATTTGGTCATCCTCCATTTTTGTGGTGTTTCTTACTGCTGCACTGGGAGTTTGGAATTGGCTTAATGAAATACAAGGAGTTCAACTGGGACACAATTCTGGAGGGAGCTCTGACACGTGTGATTGGTCAGGGTCTTCAGGAGAATGTTCGAAACATGGGTCTATCCCACATAGCTTTCCCCTTGACTATAGCAACCAGATTCTGAACATTGCCCTGAAACCTCTCAATAAAACAAGATGCCTTTACATATAAGGGTCTGCTGCCTGCACCATATCAGTCACAAGTATTTTGGAAGCCAAAGGCAGATCCACATGGTCCCACCACAGATATTTATTCACAAATGTATAGTCCACTGCTCTAGCCCCAATACTCAGCAGGCTCCAACTTACTGACATCTCGGTTCTATACCATTTTCATGACAACCAGTCAATCAAGGAACTGTCTGGTACACACATGATCAGCAACAGGACATCCAAAGTTTCTCCAGTGCCACCTGGTCATGGAAATTTCAAAAATTTCATGGTATTTGTATAGCCATTTTTCAAGGATGATGTTGGAGGCACTGTGGGTTTCAATTCATTCAGGAACCATTAAATGGTGAGTAAGCTCATTTCAATGAAATCTCTGAAGAACCCTCACAGGCAAGGCTTCCCAATGAGTGCCCAAAAGTTCACATGAAGCCAGGCTCATTGAGGTCTACAATATGAGGTACATGTGTGTTTTGAGTCTCAACTATGACTTCCAAGTCTTTCAGTAAAAAAATCATGTGTTACCCTGGCTGAGATTCCCAGTGCTCGGTGAAAAGCCACCCTGGGCCTAGATCTCAGTTTCCAAGGACTAATCTCATGTGTGGCCTCCTATAATCCCAAAACAATTCATGGCAATACTTCTCTCAAGTCAGTTCCAGAACTCAGTCTCTAAGGAGTATCAGAGCAGAGTTCAAGCCCTGGTGGACCAAGTCATCTCTTCCAACCGCCACACAAATGACCACAATTAAAACCAAAACACTCCTACATGACCCTCATCTTCTTCCATAAAGACACTCATCATAACATATGGCTGGAGGTTTCCATGAGGGGCACAGCCCAAGACAGTGTCCAAAATAAGCTCCCTTGCCCCTCATTTGCCTAAAGTCAGGGTGGCTTGGACACCCTTCTTGTGAACCAGGAGTGACCTTTAAGGGTAAAAGAAATTGAAATTAAAGTGTAAAAGTTAAAGTGTAAAAGACCGGGTTTGTAAAGTTTCTAAGATTCAAGGCCTGATTTAAAATGTAAAGGACCAGGTATTGTTAAGTTCCTATGCTACATGAAAAATCTGAAATTCCTGTTACTTGTAGGACAATTTCTGGACTGCCCAGTAAATATTCCCCCTGATCGCCTGGTTGTTTAATAACCTAGGACCCTGTGTGGCTTGGCACATATGCATCGCAGGGCCTAATCTAATCAATTTGAATCTGTACCCCGCTGTAGAACTGACCTATCCCTCCTGCCTGACATGTTCCCACCAATGAATGAACTAATCATGTTTAGGATTTGTTGTTTGATTTTCCCGCAGTGTATGATGATTTGTTAAAAGATCCTGTGATATATGTAAAGTCTCGCCCTCCCCAAAAAGTGTACTTAAGCACTGCTCAACCTCAGCTCGGAGATCTGGGCTGCTCTCCCTTCTTGAGTGACCACGGAGCCCTAGCATACTGGATTGGATCCTCAATAAATGTCTTTTGCTGTTGCATGAGCCGTGGTCTCATACATGAACATGAATGAATTTAAGGAGTGTATAATAAGACACATATATTTCATATTTTGAATAATCTATAGAGTGCAGATTTTTCACAAAACACATACAGAGATATTAAAAAGTAGCAATATATATGCCAATCAAAATTCATCATGAAATACATATCATACACAGATCCAAAAATATTTATTTTACTTAACATGGATTTATGTGTAATGTTGTTCAACTAGGAAGCTCACGCATAGGTTGAATTTTCAGTTCCTACAGCGTTTAGGAGGAGTGATCTCTTCTCACAATTTGTATCTGCCAAGTAGGCCACCTCACAATAATGTACGTGTGGTACCAGGTAGGATTCTATTTGTGCATATAAAAATACATGTGCTGAATAGGCAACAGAGAAAGGGAGACAGGAATTCACATATTTGATACCTTTCAAAACACATGGAGAACTATATCAATTAAAAATTAACCAGATTTTTAACAACTACCCTTTATCATGCAAAAGGCAAGTCCAACTATACACCATGCCTCTTCTGAACTGCTTGTATTTCTATTCTGTTTGGGTTATTTTTCTCCATCATATTAGCATTAGTAGTCAGAGTCTAGTAGGGTATGCGTTAGTGTCATGGATTCAGTAATTCAAATGGAAATAAAGGAAAATGAATCCATTGTGTATGCAAATATGCGCTACAAAAAAACTTTCCACTCTCATTCAGAGCAATGCCTTGACATTACCTTCACCCAAGTAAGACACAATTAGAGGACAAGAGTTAGAAAATCTGTGAATACATATCTGGAATGGAAAATGCTCAGGAGTTCACAAGCTTGGGCATTTTAGAGGAGTTTTCAAACTTAAGGGACAGGATAAACCGTCCAAATTCATGGAACTCTGCTGGCCTAAAGACTTCTTGAGAAACTGCCTCTGAGGTTGGGCACTTGAAATATATGTTGTTGTCAGGAGCTTTAGCTTCTTTTGTAGTGATACCATCAAAGATGGATCTTCATTTATCTGACCTGGAGGACATGGTTTCTTATTTTCCAAAAGAACATGAGGCAGCAGTGCTCAAATCTTCCTTTGAAAGTAAACTGTGGCCACGGAGGGGTAAGTGTCTCCCCGTCTTGACTGTGAAGCCAATTGGCCATCCTACAATTTTCGTGGTGTTTCTTGCTGCTGCACTGGGCTTTTGGTTTTTCCTTCATGAAATACAAGGAGTTCAACTGGGACACAGTGCTGGAGCGAGTTCTGTCACGTGTGGAGGGTCAGGGTCTACAGGAGAATTCACCAACCAGACTTCTATCCCACATAACTTGCAACATTATCCATAGCAAACTGATTCTGAACATTGTCCTGAAACCTTTACATATAACAAGATGCCTTTACAGATAAGGGTCGGCTAGCTGCACCATGTAAGCCACAAGCCATTTGGAAGTCAATGGCAGACCCAAATGGCCCCACCACAGATGTTTTATCATACACCTGCACACCACAGCTCTGGGCCCACTTCTCAGCACTCTCCAACTTACTGGCATCTCTGTTCTACACAATTTTCATGAAATCGAGTCAGTCAAGGCACTGTCTGGTACACTCATGATCAGCAACAAGACATCCAAAGGTTCTCCAGTGCCACCTGGTCAGGGGAATTTCATGGTATTTATAGAGCCATTTTTCAAGGATGAAGTTGGAGGCACTGTGGGTTTCAATTCATTCAGGAACCATTAAATGTTGAGGAAAATCATTTCAATGAAAGCTCTAGAGAACTCTCAGAGGTAAGGCTTCCCAAAGAGTGGCCAAAATACACATATATTTCATATTTTGAAAAATCTTGACAGTATATATATATATATATATATATATATATATATATATATATATATATATATATATATATACAAACACACACAGACATTAAAAACTAGCAATATATATGCCAATCGAAATTCATCATGAAATATATATCATCCACGTATCCAAAATATTCATTTTACTGAACATGGATTTATGTATAATGTTGTTCAACTAGGAAGCTCACCCATAGGTTGAATTTTCAGTTCCAACAGCGTTTAGGAGGAGTGAACTTTTCTCACAATTTGTATCTGCCAAGTCAGCCACCTCACAAGAATATATGTGTGATACAAGGTACAATTCTATATGTGCATATAAAAATACATGTGCTGAATAGGATACAACGAAATGGGGGAGACAGGAATTCACATATTTGATAAGTTTAAAAATACATGGACAACTCTTTCAACAAAAAATTGACTAGATTTAAAACTCCTTCCCTATATAATGGAAAAGTTAATTCAATGGTACACCATGCCTCCTCTGATATGTTTGTATTTCTGTTCTGTTTGGGTTATTTTTCTCCATTACGTTAGGATTAGTTGTCAGAGTCTTGTAGGGTATGGGTTAGTTTCAGGGATTCAGTATTTCGAAAGGAAAATTGGAAAAAGAATCCAATGTGTATGCAAATATGTGCTACACAAAAATCTTCCGACTCTCATCCACAACAATGCCTTGACCTTAACTTCGTCCCAAGTAACACATGTAGAGGAGATGAGTAAGAAAATCTGTGAATACATATCTGGAATTTAATATGATCAGGAGTTCACAAACTTGCAGGTAGAAGGCGAGATTCCAAAAGTAAGGGACAATGTAAACACTCCAAAAACATGGAGCTCTGCTAGCCTAAAGGCTTCTGGAAAAACTGGCTCTGATGTTGGGCTCTTGAAATATATGTTGTTGTCAGGAGCTTTAGCTTTTTTTGTAGTGAGACCATAAAAGCTGGGTCTGCATCTATGTGACCTGGAGGAGATGCTTTCTTATTTACCAATGATCATGAGGCAGCATTGCTGAATTCTCTCTTTCGGGGTCAACTGTGGCCACTTGGAGCTAAGTGTCTCCTCATGTGGACTGTGAAGCCATTTGATCATCCTCCAATTTTTGTGATATTTTTTGCTGCTACACTGGGAGTTCAGTATTTGCTTCACGAAATACAAGGAGTTCACCTGGGACACAGTGCTGGAGGGAGTTCTGTCACGTGTGGTGGGACAGGGTCTGCAGGAGAATGCACAAACCAGGCTTCTGTCCAACATAGCTTGACCCCTTGACCATAGGAACCTGATTCTGAACATTGCCCTGAAACTTACCCATATAACAAGAATCATTTACATATAAGGGTCTGCTGGCTGCACCATGTCAGTCACAAGCCATTTGGAAGCCATTGGGAAATCCACATGGAAGCACCACAGATGTTTTATCTCACACATGCCCACCTTTGCTCTAGGCCCACTATTCAGCAGGCTCCAACTTACTGGAATCTCTGTTCTACATCATTTTTGTGAAACCCAGCCAATCAAGGCACTGTCTGGTACACTCATGATCACCAACAGGATATCCAATGGTTCTCCAGTGCCTCCTGGATATGGGAATTTCAAAAATTTCATGGTATTTATCGAGCCCATCTTTCAAGGTTGAAGTTGGAGGCACTGAGTGTTTCATTTAATTCGGTAACCATTAAATGGTGAAGAAGCTCATTTCAAAGAAAGATCTGGAGAACTCTCACTGCCAAGACTTCCCAAAGAGTGGCCAAAAGGCCACATGAAGCCAGGCCCATTGAGGTCTACAATGTGAAGTGCATTTGTGTTTTGACTCTCAACTATTGCTGCCAAGTGTTTCAGAATAAAATTATGTGATACCTTGGCTGAGATTCCCAGTGCTCTGTGGAAAGCCACACTGGGAATAGATCTCAGTTTCCAATGGTGACTCTCATGCGTGGCCTCCTAATATCCCAACACAATTCATGGCAATACTTCTCTGAGGTCAGTTCCAGGACTCAGTCTCTATAGGGTATCACACCAGAGTTCAAGCCCAGGTGGACCCAGTCATCGCTTCCAACTTCCACACAAATAACCACAATTAAAACCAAAACACTCCCACATGGCCCTCATCTTCTTCCATATAGACACTCCTCATAACCTCTGGCTGGATGTTTCCATGAGGGGCGCAGCCCAACACAGAGTCCAAATAACCTCGCTTGCCCGTCATTTTCCTAAAGGCAGGGTGGCCTGTACACCCTTCCTGTGAACCACAAGGGATCAAAAATGCCTTCCTTTAATACTGCTCTGCTTCTCCAATTTGAGGCCTACTGACTGTCAGGTATAGATTCTTCATGTGATTTGGAGTCATGAGAAAACACAAGCATGTATGGGATAGCCTTTGCAGGGCTTAGAAGAACTCATTTGATTCAAAGGATCTCTATTCTAACTTGATGGTGGTCAGGAACCTAAGAGAGGAAGGCGAGAGACTTCATCAACAATTACTGATCTTTTTCCCATTTTGGTTTTGGATGCACACATGGGATCATTCTTTAGATGCATCAGGTGCTGAGAACCTAAGCCACAGCCTCACACAGGGCCAAGAGACTGATTCCGACACATCCATTTCCAAAGAAATTAACAAAGAGCCACAGGTGATGCCCATTTATTTCCATTTTAAAACTGTTTTCTTCAGGCTTCACAAAGCGGTGTCTTGAGGCCAAGACCTTCCTCACGTTCAGGGGAAGAGAAGAATTGGTTAGCAAAAAACCCAAAGCAGAGTTTCTCCACTGAGGCTTTCCTGGTCACACTGATATCTGAGTTTTTTGAGATGCTAGCCATTCCCTTTAGCTATCCATTACATGGCCTTGTCACAGAGCTTGGAGGTGGTACATATCTTGGACACAAAACCATGAGCCTATTCTGGAGAGTGGCCAGAATCAGGAAGAAAACAGGAACTTAGGAAATTAGTAGGTGTTGCCCATCCATAAGGGAAGCCACAGTCCATTCATCAATTGGGCAGAATGAATGCTGGGTAGGTTTCTACTAAACAGGACACATCCATTGATGAATTCTCTTTTCAAATGTCTACAACCACAGACACAGTGGGATACACAGACATAGAAACACTCACTTTGTGAAACGACTTACTAGGAACAGTCCACTCCAAACCAAACAAACCGCCTTTTTTACCTATTCTCAGAAAATGAGACAAAACCACAAACTCACACCCACACCCACAAAGGCACCTCCTTCCCCCAAAGAGGTCTGTGACTATCCGGAGTGTCCTCTGACTTGTGGGCCTTATTATGTTCCCTGAAATGTTCTGTCCTGTCTCAGATCTGGTCTTTTTGGCCAAATCTGTGAAGTGGTCAGGAGCCAGCTGTGAGCAACTTCCTGCTTTCTCAGGAAAGGCCCCTCTTCTGAGCTCTCCTGAAATTTGGCCATTCTCACATCAGTAGGTACCAAGAAAGACTGACTCTGTTCTTGGTAAATCCAAATAAGTGAGCCCACTGGGAATGGTACTGGGACTGCCTCTGGTAACCTGGCTTCCTGGATCCCAAGTTCAGAGAGTTCTATCACCAAAGAAGTGAGGAAGGTCACCTCCTTTGTGAACTGAATGAGGTCACTGCTTTGGAAACCACTTTGTCCTAAAATTTGCTTCCAAGGTTCCCATGAGATGGAGGCTGCCCCTATTTCCTGTGATACGTTCACAACTGAGGATTGTATATCAACCATAGGCAGCCGGGAACAGCTGTCTACACTGGACTGGTTTGGTCCATCTTCTCTACATTAAGAAGAGTGAGGCTTATTCTGACACTTCCCTTCATCCTGACCGGGTTGTTTGCCATGGAAGATGACTTTTGCTCTCTCAGGTCTTTCATAGCTGCCTACATCTTCTCCAGGGATCATTTCTGCATGGAACTTTGAGGTTCTCAGCAGGTGGAAGATCCCCTACACTCCTGTATTGGAAGACTAATTCTGTCCCTCCTCTTCTGTAAAGTTAGATTGAGGAAACATTGTATGGTTAAGGTTAATAACAGCTTCCATTTGGGTTAGGAATCATTCTCTTGGATGAATAATGGTATTGGAATTTTGCTATATTTTCAAGGATATATAGGTGAAATATAA
This sequence comes from Callospermophilus lateralis, assembly GCF_048772815.1. Classification (NCBI taxonomy): domain Eukaryota; kingdom Metazoa; phylum Chordata; class Mammalia; order Rodentia; family Sciuridae; genus Callospermophilus; species Callospermophilus lateralis. The sequence continues at coordinate 724,728 of NW_027515958.1, read as the reverse complement.
GTATGAAAAAAGAAATCTAGGTAATTTTTGAAGCACAGAAAGGAATTGGCCCCACTATTGGGATTCTTAGATTTGAATTATGTTCTGCACAGGTGTCTCAGATTAATTGATATACTATGGCATAGGACCTTGTCTTTTGGATGATTGAATGTCGAAGAGAAAATCCAGTCCAAAAGGGATAGTTGGTGGATTAGGAAGATATTCGGTAGATTTAGAATGAAGAGTGTGTATAGCATTTGGACCAAAAGATCTTTAGCAATAGGGTTTTGGGTAGAGAGTGAAAGTAAATGTCAGCACATGTGAAGAGTCAGTCATAATGATGAACTGGGGAAAAAATACAGGAAATCAGATTTCAATAGAGACATTAGGAAATCAGGCAAAGTATAAAGTGAGTGATAGGATTAGACATTTTCAACAGGGTTGAGGTTGAATATGTAATTTCAGGAAGAAACAAATATGTAGTCACCAATAGGATTCACTTTTGAGAGCATTAGGCAACCTGGACATGGCTTTTTTTTTAATCCATGCTCAATTTCCATTTAGGATTTGGTACAATCATAAGTGTGACCTTGCTTTTTGTTTCCACAATATTACTGTGATTAATGTATATATAGATCAGGTGAAATGAGTATTTCTTCCACCATTTCTGGGAGCAATATTTTGAAGACATATAATTTAGTATTGTGGGTACAAATAGGTATACTCTGTGTTATATGAATATAAATATAATGCATGAATAGACCATACTGTGAATAAATAATATAACTGGTTCCAAATTTAAATAATGGATTGAATTGATATCTGAATATATACTGGAAATCTTATATTGATATTCATACAATCATTCCAACCAGTTATACATCTAATGGTAATATCACTGTTATGGTTTATCATGAAGTGTGTGTGAGCTTTGCTTCTAAAATGATTATGGAAATTGAAAATAATGTTCTTGGAAAGAAGTCTCATTAAAAGAGCAGTCAAGAAACCTGGGGGAATACATATGTTCTGAAGCAGGAAGTAATTGAACGTGAAAAAAATGCCTATAAATTTGTGAATTTGTGAATGAAATATGTATTCTATTATGTGCAAAAACTGAAGAAATATTAATGTACCAGTTTTGAATAAAAATGAACGTCAAAATACATATCATGTCCCATAGGAATCTACTTGCATTGACGTTAAACTGAGTCATTTACTATAGCAATATTAGGATTTGTATGCACCATTCACTGAAGTTAGTTTTCAGTATTAGGAAACAAATATGTATTTCAGGTGGATTAATATTTCTGAGAACATTCTTATGAAAAGTTGAATATAAATCCACATTCATGAACATCAATGAATTTAGGGAGTATATAATAAGACACATACATTTCATATTTTGAAAAATCTGGAGAGTTTATACATATATATATGCACACACACACACACACACACACACGTATACATTAAAAAGTAGCAATATATATGCCAATCGAAATACATCATGAATTATATATCATCCACAAATCCAAAAATCTTCATTTTTCTGAGCATCGATTTATGTATAATGTTGTTCAACTAGGGAGCTCACCCATAGTTTGAATTGTAAGTTCCAACAGCATTTAGGAGGAGTGATCCCTTCTCACAATTTGTATTTGCAAAGTCAGCAACCTCACAAGTATGTACATGTGATACCAGGTAGGATTCTAAATGTGAATATAAAAATGCATGTGCTGAATAGGGTACAGAGAAATGGAGACAGGAATTCTCATATTTGTTAACTTTAAAAACACATGGAGAAGGGAGGGGCAGAGCCGCCAACCACGCCTGTAAGGTAGGCGGACCTGCGAGCCACCCGTAGAACAGGCCTAGCGGCCCGCCATCGTGAAACACACATCACCATGGTTGGGGGTTGGGCAGAGCCACTGCATGCCTGCAAGGAACGCGGACATGCGACCCACAGGCAGAACAGGCCTAGACACCCGCAGAGGGGCAGAGACACCCCTTGCGACTTCAAGATAGGTGAACCTGCGACCCACCGGCTGAAGCGGCCCAGGTGCCTTCAGAGGGGCAGAGCCGGCCCCAGTGCCTGCGAAGTAGGTGGACCTGCGAACACCGACAGACCAGGTGCTAGGCCCCGCCAGGGTGCTAGACACATAACCAGGTTTGGGGAGGGGCCGAGCCGCTGCCCATGCCTGCAAAGCAGGTGGACCTCTCACCCAGAGGCAGAACAGACCCAGCGACCTACCAGCGTGGTAGACACATCGCCCCGGTTTGGGGGGGGGGCAGAGATGCCACTCACGCCTGCAATGTAGACAGCCCTGCAACCCACAGACAGAAGAGGCCCAGCGGAGCGCGGAGGGGCAGAGCCGACGCCTGTGCCTGCAAGGTAGCTGGACCTGTTACCCACTGGCTGAACAGGACCAGCACCCGCAGAGGGGTAGATCAACTGCCCGCTCCTGCAAGGTAGGCGGACCAGCTACCAAGAGGCAGAACAGGCCCAGCGGCGTGCTGGTGTGGTAGGCACATTGCCCCAATTGGAGGAGGGGCAGAGCCGCTGCTTACGCCTGTGAGGGAGACTTTTCAAGAATACAATAGCAATATAAACATTTAGGGGTAAAATTCAATAACACAAAAGTTTCACCAAGCCGAAAAAAACGTGAACAGTAGGGAAAGACAAGGAAAGAAAGGACCACAAGCAACGCAGGTCAACTCAACATTAGAAGAGGTAATATCTGCAGCATATGGAATGTCAGATAAAGAATCAGGATATACTTGCTTCAGATGATCTGGAGTCTCCAGGGAGACATTAGACAGCAAAATCAGACAATGAAAGATCACTTTGACAATGAATTACATAAACAAATCCAAGAAGCAAAAGATCAACTATACAGGGAGATAGAGGTTATAAAAAACACACAAACAGAAATCATAGAAATGCAGGAAGCAATAAACCAACTTAAAAACTCAATTGAGAATACTACCAGCAGAGTAGATCACTTAGAAGATAGAACATCAGACAATGAAGACAAAGTATTTCAACTTGAAAAGAACATAGAAAGCTCAGCAAGACTGTTAAGAAACCATGAGCAGAACATCCAAGAAATATGGGATAACATGAAGAGACCAAACTAAAGAGTAATTGGGATACAGGAAGGTATACAGGTCCAAACCACAGGATCGAGCAATCTATTCAATGAAATAATATGAGAAAACTTTCCAGACATGAAGAATGAGACAGAATCCCAAATCCTAGAAGCCTACAGGACGCCAAATGTGCAAAATCATAAGAGATAAACACCTAGACATATTATAATGAAGATGCCAAACATACAGAATAAAGAGAGAATTTTAAAAGCTACAAGAGAAAGGAAGCAGATTACATTTAGGGGTAAACCAATCAGGATAACAGCTGATCTTTCAACACAGACTCTGAAAGCTAGAAGATCCTGGAATAACATTTTTCAATCACTGAAAGAAATTGGGTTCCAACCAAGAATTGTGTATCCAGCGATTTTAAGCTTCAGGATGGAAGATGAAATTAAAACCTTCCATGATAAACAAAAGTTAAAAGAATTTGCAGCTAGAAAACCATCTCTTCAAAAGATCCTTGGCAAAATATTATAGGAAGACGAAATGGAAAATAACAATGAAAAACAACAGTGGGAGGTAGTACAGTAAATGGGCGAAAAATAATCAAAGAGAAAAACAAACCATGTTTAGTAACATAAATAAACAAATATGGCTGGAAGAACAACCCATATTTCAAAAATAACCCTAAATGTTAATGCCTTAAACTCACCAATTAAGAGACACAGGCTAGTAGAATGGATCACGAAAGAAGACCCAAAAATTTTCTGCCTACAGGAGACATATTTGATAGGATAAGACATATATAGACTAAAGGTGAAAGGTTGGGAGAAATCATATCACTCATATTGACTTCGGAAACAAGCAGAAGTGTCCATACTCATATCAAATAGAATAGATTTCAAGACAAAGTTAATCAAAAGGGATAAAGAGGGACACTACATATTGCTCAAGGGAACCATACACCAACAAGACATAACAATCATAAATATATGTGCCCCAAACAATGGTTCAGCTATGTTAATCAAACAAACTCTTCTCAAGTTCAAGAGTCTGGTAGATTACCATACAATAATCATGGGAGATTTCAACACACCTCTCTCACTACTGGACAGATATTCCAAACAAAAGTTGAATTAGGAAACTATAGAACTCAATAACACAATTAATAACCTAGACTTAATTAACATATATAGAATATACCACCCAACATCAAGCAGTTACACTGTTTTCTCAGCAGCACATGGATACCTCTCAAAAATAGATCATATATTATGTCACAGAACAACTCTTAGACAATATAAAGGAGTATAGATAATACCAGGCATCTTATCTGATCGTAATGGAATGAAACTGAAATCAACAATAAAAGAAGGAAGGAAAATTCATGCATCACTTGGAGAATGAACAATATGTACTGAATGATCAATGGGTTATTGAAGACATCAAGGAGAAAAATAAAAAAAATTCTTAGACATAAATGAAAAAGACAGACAGAACATATCAGAATCTATGGGACACATTGAAAGCAGTTCTAAGTGGAAAATTCATTGCTTGGAATTCTTTCCTTAAAAAAAGAAAAAAAAACAACAACAAATAAATGATCTCATAGTTCATTTCAAAATCCTAGAAAAAGAAGAGCAAAACAACAGAAAAAGAAGTAGAAGGCAAGAAATAATTAAAATCAGAGCTGAAATTAATGAAATCGAAACAAAAGAAACAATTGAAAAAATTGAAAATACTAAAAGTTGAAAAATTAATAAAATCGACAGACTCTTAGCCATGTTAATGAAGAGAAGAAGAGAGGGAACTCAAATTACTATCATAAGGGATGAAAAAGGCAATATCACAACAGACACTTCTGAAATACAGAAGATAATCAGAAATTATATTAGAAGATAGTGAAGGCATCAATAAATTTCTTAAGTCATATGATCTGCCCAGATTGAGTCAGGAGGTTATAGACAACCTAAGCAGACCAATATCAATTGAGAAAATAGAAGAAACCATCCAAAGACTACCAACTAAGAAAAGCCCAGGACCGAATGGGTATACAGCAGAGGAGGCCAATATCACCCTGATTCCTAAACCAGACAAAGACCCTTCAAAGAAACAAATGTACAGACCAATCTCTCTAATGAACCTAGATGCAAAAATCCTCAATAAAATTCTGGCGAATCAGATACAAAAACATATTTAAAAAATTGTGCAACATGATCAAGTAGGATTCATTCCTGGGATACAAGGCTGGTTCAATATACGGAAATGAATAAATGTTATTCACCACATCAATAGACTTAAAAATAAGAACCATATGATCACCCCAATAGATGCAGAAAAAGCATTCAATGAAGTACAGGATCGCTTTATGTTTAAAACTCTAGAAAAACTGGGATAACAGGAACATACCTCAATATTGTAAAAGCAATCTATGCTAAGCCTCAGGCTAGTATCATTCTGAATTGAGAAAAAATTGAAGGCATTCCCTCTAAAATCTGGAACAAGACAGGGATGCCCTCTCTCACGATTTCTGTTCAACATAGTTCTCGAACACTGGCCAGAGCAATTAGACAAATGAAAGAAATTAAAGGCATAAAAATAGGAAAAGAAGAACTTAAATTATCACTATTTGCAGATGACATGATTCTATACCTAGTAGACCCAAAAGGGTCTACAAGAAACTATTAGAGATAATAAATGAATTCAGGAAAGTGGCATGATATAAAATCAACAATCATAAATCAAAAGCATTCCTGAATATCAGCAACAAATCCTCTGAAACGGAAATGAGGACAACCACTCCATTGAGAGTATCCTCAAAAAAAATAAAATAAAATATTTGGTTATCAACGTAACAAAAGATGTGAAAGACTTACACAATGAAAACTACAGAACCCTAAAGAGAGAAATAGAAGAAGATCTTACAAGATGGAAAAATATACCCTGTTCATGGATAGGCAGAATTAACATCATCAAAATGGCGATATTACCAAAAGTTCTCTATAGGTTTAATGCAATGCCAATCAAAATCCCAACGGCATTTCCTGTAGAAATAGATAAAACAATTATGAAATTCATATGGAATAATACAAGACCCAGTATAGCAAAGACAACTCTAAGCAAGAAGTGTGAATCAGGCGGTATAGCGATACATGTCCTCAAACTATACTACGGAGCAATAGTAACAAAAAGAGCATGGTACTGGTACCAAAACTGGCGGGTGGACCAATGGTACAGAATAGAGGACACAGAAATCAATCCACAAAATTACAGCAATCTTATATTTGATAAAGGAGCTAAAAGCATAAACTGAAGGAAGGATAGCATCTTCAACAAATGGTGCTGGAAAAACTGGAATTACATATGTAAGAAAATGAAACTGAATCCCTTTCTCTCGCCATGCACAAAAGTTAACTCAAAATGGATCAAGGAGCTTGATATCAAATCAGCGACACGGCATCTGATAGAAGAAAACTTTGGCTATGATCTACATACTGTGGGGTCGGGCTCCAAATTCCTCAATAGGACACCCATAGCATAAGAGTTAATAATTAGAATCTACAAACAGGACTTACTCAAACTAAATAGATTTTTCTCAGAAAAAGAAACAATAAGAGAGGTAAAAAGGGAGCCTACATCCTGGGAACAAATCTTTACTCCTCACACTTCAGATAGAGCCCTAATATCCAGAGTTATACAAAGAACTCAAAAAATTAAACAATAAGCAAATGAATTACCCAATCAACAAATGGGCCAAGGACCTGAACAGACACTTCTCAGAGGAGGACATACAATCAATCAATAAGTACATCAAAAAATTCTCACCATCTCGAGCATTCAGAGAAATGCAAAACAAACCCACCCTAAGATACCATCTCACTGCAGTAAGCTTGGCAGCCATTATGAAGTCAAACGACAACAAGTGCTGGCGAGGATGTGGGAAAAAGGGTACACCTGTACATTGCTGGTGGGACTGCAAATTGGTGCAGCAAATTTGGAAAGCAGTATGGAGATTTCTTGGAAACTTGGGAATGGAACCGCCATTTGACCCAGCAATTCCCCTTCTCGGTCTAATCCCTATAGACCCAAAAAGTGCATGCTACAGGAACACTGATAAATCTATGTTTATAGCAGCACAATTCACAATAGGAAGACTGTGGAACCAACCTAGATGCCCTTCAATAGATGAATGGATTAAAAAAAATGTGGCATTTATACACAATGGAGTATTACTCTGCATTAAAAATGACAAAATCATACAATTTGCAGAGAAATGGATGGCATTAGAACGTATTATGCTACGTGAAGATAGCCAATCACTAAAAAACAAATGCCAAATGTTTTCTTTGATATAAGGAGAGTAACTAAGAACAGAGTTGGGAGGAAGAGCATGAGAAGATGATTAATATTAAACAGGGGTGAGAGGTGGGAGGGAAAAGGAAAGAGAAGGAAAATTACATAGAAATGGAAGGAAACCCTCATGGTTATACAAAATTAAATACAAGATGAAGTGAGGGGAAAGGGGACAAAAACAAGTGGAAGAAATGAATTACAATAGATGGGGTAGAGAGAGAGGTTTGGAGGGGCGGGGATGGGAGATAGTAGAGGACAGGAAAGGCAGCAGAATACAACAGACACTAGTATAGCAATATGTAAAATAGTGGATGTGTAACTGATGAGATACTGCAATCTGTATACGAAGAAAAATGGAAGTTCATAACCTACTTGAATCAAAGTGTGAAATATGACATGTCAAGAACTATGTAATGTTTTGTAGAACCAACAATAAATATTAAAGGAAAAAAAACACATGGAGAACTATTTCAATGAAAAATTGACTAGGTTTATAACACCTACACTTTATCATGCAAAAGGCAAGTCCAACTATACACCATGCCTCTTCAGAAGTGCTTGTATTTCTATTCTGTTTGGGTTATTTTTCTTCATCATATTAGGATTAGTAGTCAGAGTTTGGTAGGGTATGGGTTAGTGCCAGGGATTCAGTCTTTGGAATGGAAAATTGGAAAATGAATCCAATGTGTATGCAAATATGTGCTACACAAAAATCTTCCCACTCTCATCCAGAACAATGCCTTGACATTACCTTCATGCCAAATAAGAAACAATTAGAGGAGAAGAGTTAGAAAATCTGTAAATACATATCTGGAATGGAAAATATTCAGGAGTTCACAAACTTGGAGGTGGTAGAGGAGTATCCCAAAGTAAGGGACAGGGTAAACACTGCACAAACATGGAGGTCTGCTGGCCTAAAGACTTCTAGAGAAACTGCCTCTGAGGATGGGCACTTGAAATATATGTTGTCAGTAGCTTTAGCTTCCTTTGTAGTGAGATCATCAAAGCTGGGTCTGCATCTATGTGACCTGGAGGACATTCTTTCTTGCTTTCCAATACACATGAAGCAGCAGTGATGAATTCTCTCTTCGTATGTAAACTGTGGCCACTGGGGTCTAAGTGTATCCCTGTGTGGACTGTGAAGCCTTTTGTTCATCCTCCATTTTCGTAGAGTTTCCTGCTGCAGCACTGAGAGTTTGGTAATTGCCTCACAAAATACAAGGAGTTCAACTGGAACACAGTCCTGGAGGGAGTTCTGTCATTTGTCGTTTTTCAGGGTCTACAAGAGAATGCACCAACCAGGCTTCATTCCCACATAACTTGCCCCCTTCTTTATAGCAACCTGATTCTGCACATTGCCCTGAAAACTATCCATTTAACAAGACACCTTTACATATAAGTGTCTGGTCACTACACCGTGTCAGTGACAAACCATTTGGAAATCAATGGCAAAACCACATGGAGCAACCACAGATGATTTATCACACACCTGCACACCACAGCTCAGGGCCCACTACTCAGGAGGGTCCAACTTAATGGCATCTCTGTTCTACACCCTTTTCATAAATCCCAGTCAATCAAGGCACTGTCTGGTACACTCATGATCAGCAAGACGTGCTGACAATTTAAGCCACAGCCTCACACAGGGCCCAGAGTCTGATTCAGACATAACCATTTCCAAAACAATTCATCAAAGAGGCACAGGTGATGCCCATTCATTTCCATTTGAAAATTGTTTTCTTCTGGCTTTATAAAGGGGTGGCCTGAGGCAAAGAGGTTCCTGACATTCAGGGCAACAGAACAATAGTTAAGCAAAAGGCCCTAAGCCAGGTTTCACCATAGAGACTTTCCTGGTCACACCAATATCTGAGTTTTCTGGTGTGCTCGCCATTCCTTTCAGCTAACTAGTACATGGCCATGTCACAGAGCTTGGAGGTGGTACATATCTTGGACAAAAAACCATGAGCCTTTCTGGAGAGTTGCCAGAATTCAGGAAGAATTCAAGAACTTAGGATGATACTAGGTGTTGCCCATGGATAAGTCAAGCCTCAGTCCATTCATTAATTGGGCAGGATGAATGCTGTGAAGCTCTCTACTAGACAGGACACGCCCATTGAGCCATTTTCTTTTCTAATATCTACAACTAAGGACACAGTGGGATACACAGACTTAGAAACAGTCTCCTTGTCAGATGACTTACTAGAAACAGTCCACTCCAAACCAAACAAACCTCCTTTTTTACCTATTCTCAGAATATGAGACAAATCCACAAACTGACATCCACACACACAAAGTCACCTCCTTCCCAAAGTATGTCTGTGACTATCCAGAGTGTCCTCTGACTAGTAGGCCATAGAATGTTCCCCAGAAATGGCCGGTCCTGTCTCAGATCTGGTCTCCTTGGCCAATTCTGTGAAGTTTTCAGGAGGCAGTGGTGAGCCATTTCCTGCTCTCTCAGGAAAGGACCCTCTTCAAAGCTTTCTTGGCATTTGGCCACCCTCACATCAGTAGGTACCAAGAAAGACTGACTCTTTACTTGGTAAATCCAAACAAGTGAGCCCACTTGGACTGGGACTGGTACTGGCTCTTGGTGCCTGGCTTCCTGGATCACAAAATTCAGAGAGTTCCATCATGAAAAAAGTGAGGTGAGGTCACTTTCTTCAGAAAATGAATGAGGCCACTGTCTTGGCCACCACTTTGTCCTAACAGTTGCTTCCTAGTGTCTCAGGAAAAGGAGGCTGCCTCTATTTCCTGTGACACTTTCACAAGTTAGAATGGTATAGAAACATAGGCACCTGGGAACAGCTCTCCACACATGCCTGGTTTCATACATCTTCCCTACATTAAGAAGAGATAGGATGATTCAGACACATCCTTTCATCCTGATCGGGTTGTTTGCAAAGGAAGATGACTTTTGCTGTCTCAGGTCCTTCATAGCTGCCTACGTCTTCTCCAGGGATCATTTCTGCATGGATTTTGAGGTACTCAGCAGGTGGAAGATCTCCTAACTTCCTGTATTGTAATACTAACTTTGTCCCTGCTCTTCTGTAAAGTGAGATTGAGTGAACAATCTCAGTTTACAGAATGGTTAGGGTTAATAGCATGTTCGATTTGGGTTATGAATCATTTTGCTGGATGAATAATGATATTGGGAACCTGTGATATTTACAAGAACATGGAGGTGAAATATAAGTATGAAAACAGAAATCTAGGTAATATTTGAAGCCCAGAAGGACTTTGGGCCCTTGATTGGGATACTTAGCTTAAATTATGTTCTGTGTGACCTTTGCATTTTGTGTCCAGAATATTAGTGTGATAATATGTATATGTAGCTAAGGTGACATGAGTATTTCTTTCACCATTTCTGTGAGCAGTATTTTGAAAACTTATAAATTAGTACTGGGGATACTATTAGGTTTACCCTGTTTTGGTGAATATAGAGATGATGCATTAATAGACCATACTATGAATAAATTATATAACTGGTTCCAAATTTAAATAATGGATTGTATTGATATCTTAAAATATATAGAAAATCTTATATTGATATACATACATTCATTCCAACCAGTTATATATCTAATTGTAATGTTAGGGTTCTCATTTATCATGAATAGTGTGTGAGTTTTGCCTCAAAAATGATTATGGAATCGAAAATAAATGTTTAGAAAGAAGTCTAGTAAAAAGACCAGTCAAGAAACATGGAGGAACATATGTCTTCCGAAGGAGGAAGTGATTGAAAGTGAACCAAATGTTTATAAATTTGTGAACTTGTGAATGAAAGGAAATATCTTATGATGTCCATGAACTGAAGAAATAATAACGTACCAGGTTTGAATAAAAATGAACTTTAACAAACACAATAGAGACATTAGGAATTCTGGCAAAGTATAGTTCACAGTGAAAGGTTAATAAAATAAGTACTTGTCACTTCCTGTTTTTCTGTATGCTTAACAAAACACTTTTGAAATATTGAGAACTGTTTGCTAATCTTATTCCCAGAATGTGCTGTCCCCAATTGCCAAACTGCAGAATGTACTCCCTCAACTGGTTGCACGCAAACCGCTCACTCGCCCGGACCCATCAATAAACTTACCCCCCTGCCCTCTCCAAGGAAAATATATAAGCTCTGCTTAAGCTGTTCTCTGGGCTCTCTGCTCTATTCAAGTGAGCTCTGAGCCCCAGCATGCTGGACCCCCAATAAACCCTTTGCTTTTGCATGAGACAGTCTCTTGGTGGTCTCTTCCCCCGATTGACACCGGACCTTTACATATGGAGGTTCCACTGAGATCCGGCAGCGGTGGACAAGAGACCCCAACGAACTCCTCTCAGGGTAAGTAAGGTGCCTCTTTCTGGTCAGGTTTCAGGTCAGTGCTTGGCAAAATGGATGTCAATAAAGAGCGTGAGCTCTCTCCAACGATGGCTGACAGTCATGTCACAGAGCCACAGGCCAAGTCCCTGGGTGACGTCATAGAGGACTCAGAAAATTGAGGAACAATAGTCTCCATGACTCAGTGATATTTTGTTTCAGATTCATTATTGCCAACCGATCGGGTTCTGCCAACTACTAAGTCCTGGTCTCAGTGTTGGACTTCCATATCCTGTCTTTATTGTCTTGTCTTGTCTGTGTCGTGTGTTGTTGCTTTTACTGTTTGTGTATCTTTCATTATGGGACAGAGCACTTCAATGCCTCTGTCTCTGACCCTTGATCACTGCACCAAAGTTTGCTTAAGGGATCAGAATCTTTCTTTTTTAGTAAAACGCTGGACCTGGCAGACTCTCTGTGCCTCAGAATGGCTCACCATTGGATTTGGATGGACCCTAGAAGGATCTTTCTACTTCCCACTAATTTAAAAAGTCAGAGATATTGTCTTTCAGCCAGGACCACACAGATACCTGTGAAGACAGATGGCCACTGCCTACCAACCCGGGGACGAGGGGAATCAACATCAATATCAAGAAAGAGACTTGTCTACATTAGACGACATCAGGTGTCATCCATGGAACCCCGCTGAAAGGGACCATAGAAGGTGCTACTTATAACACCTACAGAAGTAAAGGTAGACAGAATCACTTCCTGGATCCATACCTCTCATCTCAAGCCTGTGCCCTGTCCAGACTCTGGCTGGAAACTGTAAAAGACAGGTAACCCTTTCAAATTGTGTATTTGCCTTGTCAATAAGGCTATAGACTCTCCCCTTGACCACCAGTAGTCCTAACCCTCATCAGCCCATTCAGCAGCAATGGCTGATCACAAATCTTACTGGACAAGAAGTATGGTCTATCTCGCATACCGCCCACTTAAGGACATGGTCGCCATCTCTCCACAGAGACATTTGTCAGCTGGCTATAGGTCTTTTCCATTGGGATATCCCTGATGAAGTGGATCCCACTAAAATTCCATTAAATCCCTTCTCTACCATAGATAATGGAAACAAATATTATGGATGTAGGGACACGTGAGCCAGATGCAGTTTGGCTAGCCTAGATTACTATGTTTGCCTGGCAGACTATCAAAGCCACAAACAGTCACGGCTGTGTTGGGGGGAAGCCGACTTCTTCTGTAAGTCATGGGGATGTGAGCATTCAGGGACTGCTTGATGGAACCCAAACTCCTCATCAAATTCTGTACACAGCATTGGCCATATCCAATTAGATAACCAAAATTGATAGCCCCGAGAGGGGTCTCTAGATCCTCAAATTCTGCGTGACCTTTTTAACTTTTGCAAGTGCTCAAAAGTGTGAAAGGAGATTCCCCTATGTGGAGGCCTTTTCCCTCCTTTGCTCACATCCTGAACTATGCTTCTCCAATAGATCCTCACCCTCAGCCATCTGCTCCATACTCTCTGCTCTTACTCTCACCTAAGCAACCTGATTTCTCCCCTCCAATTACTAGATCAAAAACCCAAACCTCCACCCATTCTATGACCATTGCCCCCTTGTTAAGGTAGCAGGTACTGAGGTACACCTTAACCCACTCACTCCTCTCTTCTCTTGTCATTGCCTGCACCGGGTCCCACCAGGTCCTCTTACTAGCTAACACAAAGCTCAAACCAGCTGAGGAGAGCCCTCAGACCCTTATCGAAGATGTAATGTAAATGGCCTTTAAAGTTGCTTTGTCATCACTGAAAACAGGTTACTAAGTATTTAAAGTCCCTCACAGGCTTTTGGGGATACTAACTCCCATCTTACCCTCTGCTCTACCTGTTGTACTGCTCAAGATTTGTTCCTAGAAAAATCCAAAACCCCTTTCCCATTATTCTTTTACATCTCTCCTACCTCATTCTCAGATCCACGGAGCTGCTCACAGCCATGCCTTCCCCGTCTTCCCCCTCTGTACCAGGCCCACAGAAATGTCTTAACTGACCTTCTCCAGAAATCTTCAACATAGCTGAATTTAGGACTTTCAGAAAAAGAGTCCCTATAAAAAATTTCTAAGTACATAAACTTCCTCTTTTCGTGTTGCCCTATTCTACTTGGCCACTTTCTAAAAAAATCAGCAATCCTAAGCTAGACACCACCTTACTAGTTTTTCACAAAATATGTGAACAAGGCCTTGGCCTTGAGCTGAGGCTTCACAGAGATGGCTACATTTGTAAGATAAAGAAGTTACCAACTGGGCTCCATGGTAACAGTTGGGAGGGGGAAAAATAAAGGGAATATAATGCTCTCCCTCACCCAGGTGTCCTTGAAAAGTTAACTTTCCCACAACAGAGGAAAAAAACAGAATACAAATTGCTTTTTGTGAACTGCTTAAGACTGTGAACTTCTGAGCCCGTTCCCTTATATGTTGGGTACAAAATTCTGAAAGTACCTAAACTTGGGGTTCCGGGGATTTAATTGATTACAACAGAAGTAATGCCCTCTGAATCTGGTTGCAAACAAATAGGACTGTTTTCCTGTCTTTGGTACTATCTTAGGTGCCTTGCCTTGTCCGTCCCTACAACAGTATAATTCTATATACTTAAAACATTGTTTATGTTTTCATGAAGTGGTCAACAGATGTGATTAATTGTGTAGTTGTGCAAATGTTTCCCAGAGTGCTCTATCAACACAGGTTCATTTGAAGATCAAATAGGGGGGGCATAAAACCTAGTTCCACTGGGAACATATATCACTCACTTTTGCGATCCTATTAGGAATACATGTTGCTGCAAGGGTGGGCACAAGAACCACTGCCTTGGTCCATGGGACAAAACAAATGACCCAAATAGAAGCAGCTATAGACCAAAACTTAAAGATATTAGAAACCTCCATAACAGCATTGCAGGAATCTTTAACCTATCTCTCTGAAGTTGTTTTACAAAACAGTCGAGGATTGGAACTCCTCTTCATGTGAGAAGAGGGCCTTTGTTTTGCATTGATGGAAGAATGTTGTTTTTATGCCAACCATATTGGAGTTGTAAAAAAATCTATGAGTAAATTAAAAAGATGACTTGAAGAGCGTCAACGACAGAGAGAGGCCAAAAAAGGGTGTTTTGAATCTTGATTCACAAAGTTCCCCTGGTTAACTACGCATTTATCAACCCTGGCCGGTCCAATAATAATCCTCATATTATTGCTAACTATTAAACCCTGCTTGCTCAACCATGTAATTTATTTTCTCCAAGCTCAAATTGGACAAGTTAAACTAATGGTAATACCCCACTAGCAGACATAGAATGTGACACCCCCCAATGATCATTTTTATGATTAAAAGTAGCCAGAAAAAGAAGTGTCGAATGAAAGGTTAATAAAATATGTAGTTGTCACTTCCTGTTTTTCTGTACGCTTAACAAAACACTGTTGAAATCTTGAGAAATGTTTGCCAATCTTGTTCCCAGAATGTGCTGTCCCCAACTGTCAAACTGCAGAATGTACTCCTTCACCAGGTTGCATGCAAATTGACCACTCGCCCTGACACATCAATAAACTTCCCTCCCTGCACTCGCAAGGGAAAGTATTTAACCTCTGCTTAAGCTGTTCTCAGGGCTCTCTACTCTTTTCAAGTGAACTCTGAGCCCCAGCATGCTGGACCCCCAATAAACCCTTTGCTGTTACATGAGATAGACTCTTGGTGGTCTCCTCTTCCGACACTCGACTGACCTTTACTTGGATGATTGAATGTAGAAGAGAACATCAAGTCAAAAAGGGATAGTCAGTGGGATTAGGAATATAGTCCGTAGGTTTAGGAAGAAGAGTGAGTATAGGATTTGGACCAAAAGTTCTTTAGTAATAGGGTTTCGGTTAGAGAATGAATGTAAATGTCAGCACATGTGAAGAATGAGTCACAATGATGAACTGGGGAAAATATGTAGGAAAGCAGATATCAATAGAGACATTAGGAAATCAGGCAAAGTATAAAGTGAGTGATAGGATTAGACATTATCAACAGGGTTGAGTTTCAATATATAATCTTAGGAAGAAACAAATATGTAGTCACCAATAGGATTGACATTTGAGAGTATTAGGCAACCTGGACATGAATGTTTTTAATAATACAGGTTCACTTTCTATTTAGCCTTTGGTACAATCATAAGTGTGACTTTTGCATTTTGTGTTCCGAATATTACTGTGATAAAATGTATATGTAGATCAGGTGACATGAGTATTTCTTCCACAATTTCTGGGAGCAATATTTTGAAGACGTATAAATTGAGGACTCTAGGATATGCCAACAAACAATTCTTACACAAACTTTTACCAATGTGGTTCCAAAGGTAGAGGCGCATACACAAGGAATGCAAAGTGAACTAATTCTAACCAAAAAAAAAAGAAAAAAAAATTGATACTTTATCTTCCACTTCTTGTGCCACTCCTGTTTCAAATTACTTAGTCTTGACTGCATGTCTCCTGCAGAAATAATCAAAATCTCTGGAATACGTCTTTTGTTTGTTTTGCTTTTGCGGTGCTGCAGATAGAACCCAGGGCCTCCACATGCTTCGGAAAGCACTTGACTGCTAAACTACATCCATGCTCCCCACCCCCACTACTTTTTTGTTGTTTTGAGAAAGGGTCTTAGTAGCTGGGATTTCAGGCATGCACTATTGCACCAGACTCCTGAATATATCTTGCCACTACATTTAGATGCAGAATTGGCTCAACAATAAGAAATTAAGAGGGTGTGAATAAAATAGTAATAGTGAAGAACCACTAAGAATACAGAGAAAGCACACTAAACAATACCTTTTGTTCAAATGCAATCTCTTTTAAAAGATTTTTTAAATGGATGACAATAAACTTCTGAAAAACAGACACAAATATCTTTCCTATCCTTTGCCTGAATTTCAATACTTTAAATTTTATTTTAATTACAGCTTTACTGAGATACAAATTTATATACCATGCAATCTATTGTATCACATGTGTATCTATTTTATATCCAGTATGGTTATTTCAATAAAATGACACACTAACTTTTCTGAATGAGTAGAATTACTAGTGACTACTAGGGTTCAATTCCTAGCTTTGCAAAAGCAAACAAACAAACAAACAAAGTTGGCTAACGGATCATATATTCTAATATTCCTAGCATTTTTTCAGTACAAAAAACCCACATTATCCCACAAAGGGATATGAAATAGAATTATATTTTTTCATCTGGGTATGCTAAAGACAAGTCTATTTAGAAAATCCTGTTGTTTCAAATGTTGTTGAAAATAATATAAAAATACTTTAATAAAGAATGCAAAATAAAAAAAATAAATTAGTATTGGGGGTACAAAGAGGTGTACCCTGTGTCTATGAATATAGAAGTAATTCATGAATTGACAATATTGTGAATAAATAATATAACTGATTCCACTTCAAATAATGGATTGATAGAATTGATATCTGAAAATATATAAGAAATCTTATATTGATATAGAATCATTCATTTCAATGAGTTATACATCTAATGGTAATATTAGGGTTATATTCTATCATGAAAGGTGTGTGAGATCTGCTTCAAAAGTGAGAATGGAAAAATAAAATAATGTGTTTGGAAAGAAGTCTCATGAAAAGACCAGTCAAGAAACATAGAGGAATGCATGTGTTCTGAAATAGAAAGTGATTGAAAGTGACACAAATGCAAATAATTTTGCTAACTTGTGGATGAAATACATATCCTATGATGTGAATAAACTGAAGAAATAGTAAAGTACCAGTGTTGAATAAAAATGAACGTCAAAATGTACATCATGTCCCATAGTAATCTACTTGGATTGATGTTAAAATAGGTCAGTTACTGTAGAAATATTAGGATTTGTATGCACCATTCACTGATGTTACTTGTCAGTACTAGAAAACAAATATGTATTTCAGGTGGATGAATAATTCTGAGAATAATCTTGTGAAAAGTTTATTATAAATCCACATACATGAATATGAATGAATTTAGGGTGTGTAAAAGAAGACAGAAGTATTTCATATTTTTAAAAATTTGGAGAGTGTATATGTATATATATATATATATATATATATATATATATATATATATATATATATATATACACACCACACACACACACACACACACACACACACACAAACACATATACACACAGAGACATTGAAATGTAGCAATATATATGCCAATTGAAATTGATGTAGAAATACATATCGTCCAAAGATCCAAAAATATTTAATTTACTGAACATGGATTTGTGTATAATGTTGTTCAACTAGAAAGCTCCCCCTTAGGTTAAATTTTCAGTTCCAACAGCGTTTAGGAGGAGTGATCTCTTCTCATAATTTGTATCTGCCATGTCAGCCACCTCACAAGAATGTACATTTGATACCAGGTAGGATTCTATATGTGCATATAAAAATGCATGTGCTGAATAGGCTACAGACAAACGGAGACAGGAATTCAAATACTTGTTAAATTTAAAACACATGGACAACTATGTCAACAAAATATTGATTAGATTTATAACTCCTACACTATATAATGCAAAAGGCAAGTTCAACTATACACCATGCCTCCTCTGAACTTCTTGGATTTCTATTCTGTTTGGGTTATTGTTCTCCATCATATTAGGATTAGTAGTCAGATTCTAGTAGGTTATGGGTTAGTGTCAGGAATTCAGTATTTCGAATGGAAAATTGGAAAATGAATCCAGTGTGTATGCAAATATGTGCTACAAAAAAATCTTCCAACTCTCATCCACAACAATGCCTTGAAATTACCTTCACACCAATTAAGACACAATTAGAAGAGAAGAGGTAGAAAATCTGTGAATATATATCTGTAGTGGAATATGCTCAGGAGTTCACAATTTTGGAGGTTGTAGAGCAGTTTCCAAAAGTAAGGGACAGGGTAAACACTCCACAAACATGGAGCTCTGTTGGCCAAAAGATTTATTGAGAAACTGCCTCTGAGGGTGGGCACTTGAAATATATGTGTTTGTCAGAAGCTTTAGCTTCCTTTCTAGTGAGACCATCAAAGCTGGGTCTGTATCTATGTGACATGAAGATCTTGGTTTCTTATTTTCCAATGATCCTGAGGCAGCAGTGCTGATTTCTCTCTTTGTATGTAAACTGTGGCCACTGGGGGCTAAGTGTCACCCCATGTGGACTCTGAAGCCATTTGTTCATCCTCCAACTTTTGTGGTGTTTCTTGCTGCTGAACTGGACATTGGTATTTGCTTCACGAAATAAAATGAGTTCAACTGGAACACAGTGCTGGAGGAAGTTCTGTCACTCGTTGTGGGTCACGTTCTGCAGGAGAATGTACCAACCAGGCTTCAATACCAGATAGCTTGTCCCCTTAACCTCAGCAACCTGATTCTTAACATTACCCTGAAACCTCTCCATATAACAAGATGCCTTTACATAGAAGGGTCTGCTGGCTGCACCATGTCAGTCACAAGCCATTTGGAAGTCAATAGCAGATCCACATGGTCCCACCACAGATATTTTATCACACACTACTGCTCTAGATCCACTGCTCAGCAGGCTCCAACTTATTGGCATCGCTGTTCTAGATAATTTTTATGAAACTCAGTCAATAAAGGCCCTGGCTAGTATACTCATGATAAGCAACAGACCATTTAAGAGTTCTCCAGTGCCACCTGTTAATGGCCTCCACAGGGCTTTGAAGAACTCATTTGACCCAAAGAATGCCTAATCTCACTTGATGGAGGTCAGGAACCTTACAGAGGAAGGCAAGAGACTTCATCCACAATTACTGATCTTTTTGCCATTTTGGTTTTGAATGCACACATGGGATCTTTCTTTAGATCCATCAGGTGCTGAGAATCTAAGCTATAGCCTCACATAGGACCAAGAGGCTGATTCAGACGCATCCCTTTCCAAAGCAATTAAGCACAGAGCCACAGTTGATGCCCATTTATTTCCATTTGAAAACTGTTTTCTTCAGGATTCACAAAGGGATGGCCTGAGGCAAAGACTTTCCTGACATTCAGGGCAACAGAACAATAGCAAAAGGCCCAAAGCAGGGTTTATCCACTGAGACTTTCCTGGACACACTGATATTAGAGTTTTCTGAGATGCTCGCCATTCCCTTCATCTATCTTGTACATGGCCATGTCACTCAGATTGGAGGTGGTACATATCTTGGACACAAAACAATGAGCCTATTCTTGAGAGTGACCAGAATTGAGGAAGAAATCAGGAACTTAGGAAGATTGCAGGTGTTGCCCATCCATAAGGCAAGGGGCAGTCCACTCCTAAATTGGGCAGGATGAATGCTGGGAAGATTTCTACTAGACAGGACACATTGATGCATTCTTTTTTCTAAGGTCTACAACCACGAACACAGTGGGTTACAAAGACATGCAAAAAATCGCCTTGTCAAACGACTTACTAGAAGCAGTCCACTCCAAACCAAACAAACCGCCTTTCCTACCTATTCTCATAAGAAGAGACTAAACCACAAAATCACACACACACACGCGCAAACGCACCTCCTTCATTCAAGTAGGTCTGTGACTATCTGGAGTGTCCTCTGACTGGTGGGCCATACTATGTTCCCCCAAAAGGCCTGTCCTGTCTCAGATCTGGTCGCGGTGAACACTACCTGCTTTCTCAGGAAAGGCCCCTCTTCAGAGCTCTCCTGGCATTTGAAATCCTCATATCAGTAGGTACCAAGGAATACTTAGTCTATCCTTGGTTTTTCCAAACAATGGAGCCCACTGGGACTGGAACTGTGACAAGGTCTTGGTATTCTCTGTCTTCCTGGAGCCCAAGGTAAGGGGAGTTTCTTCACCAAGGAAGTGAGGTAGGTCGCTTCATTCAGGAACTGAGTGAGTTTACTTCCTTTGCAACCACTTTGTCCTAACAGGTGATTGCAAGGTTCCCATGAGGTGGAGGCTGCCCCTACTTCCCGAGACAGTTTCAACAGTTAGAATGGTATATCAACCATAGGAATCCGGGAACAGCTCTCCACACAGGCCTGGTTTGGTCCCTCTTCTCTACATTAAGAAAAGAGAGGCTGATTCAGACACAATGCTTCATCCTGAGTACGTTGTTTGCCATGGAAGATGACTTTTGCTCTCTCAGGTCCTTCATAGCTGCCTATGTCTTCTCCAGGGATCGTTTCTGCTTAAAACTTTGAGGATCTCAGCATCTGGAAGATCCCCTACATTCCTGTATTGTAAGACCAACTCTGTCTCTGCTCTTCTGTAAAGTTAGATTGAGGGAACAGTGTTTGGTTAGGCTTAATAACAGGTTCGATTTGGATTAAGAATCATTCTGAGCGATGAATAATGGTATTGGGAATGTGCGATATTTACAAGAATATTTAGGTGAAATATAAGTATGAAAACAGAAATCTAGGTAAAATTTGAAGCCCAGAAGGGCATTGGGCCTTTAATTGGGAAACTTAGCTTTGACTTACGTTCTGCACAGATGTCTTAAATAAATCCATATACAATGTCATAGGACCTTGTACCTTGGATGATTGAATGTCACGAGAATATCCAGTCAAAAAGCTATAGTCGGTAGGATTAGGAAAAGTGTCGGTAGGTTTAGAAAGAATAGTGATTATAGGTTTTGGAGGAAATGTTTTTAGCAATTGGGTTTCGATTAGAAAGTGAATTTAAAAGTCAGCACATGTGAAGAGTCAGTCAAAATGATAAACTGGGAAAATATTTAGGAAAGCAGAAATCAATAGAGACATTAGGATATCAGGCAAAGTATAAAGTGAGTGATAGGATTACACATTTTCAACAGGCTTGAGGTTGAATATATAATCTTTGGAGGAAACAAATATATAGTCACCAATCTGATTGACATTTGAGAGCGGTAGCAACCTGGACAGGAATATTTTTAGTAATCCATGCTCACTTTTCATTTAGGTTTTGGTACAATCATAACTGTGACCTTTGCATTTTGTTTCCAGAATATTACTGTGATAACATGTACATGTAGATCAGGTGACATGAGTATTTCTTCCACCATTTCTGGGAGCAATATTGTGAAGACGTATAAGTTAGTACTGGGGGTACAAATAGGTGTACCCTGTGTCTATGAATATAGAGATAATGCATGAATAGACCATACTGTGAATAAATAGTATTACTGGTTCCAACTTTGAATAATGGATTGAATTGATAAATGAAAATATAGAGGAAATCTTATATTGATATATATATATATATATATATATACATTCATTAAAACCAAATATACATCTAATGGTAATATTAGGGTTATGGTTCATCATGAAGAGTGTGTGAGTTTTGCTTCAAAAATGATTAAGGAAATCGAAAAAGAAACCTCATGAAAAGATCAGTCAAGAAACATGGAGTTATACATGTGTTCTGAAGCAGGAAGTGATTGAAAATGAAACAAATGCCTATTAATTTTCGAATTTCTAGATGAAATATATATTTTATGATGTGCATAAACGGAAGAAATTGCAATGTACCAGTGTTGAATAAAAATGAATTTCAAAATACACATCATGTCCCATAGAAATCTATTTGCATTGATGTTAAACTGGGTAAGTTACTGCAGAAATACAAGGATTTGTATGCACCATTCACTGAAGATAGTTCTCAGTACGAGGAAACAAATATGTTTTTCAGGTGTGTGAATATTCCTGGGAATAATCTCGTGAAAAGTTTATTAAAAATCCACATACATGAATATGAATTATTTTAGGGAGTGTATAATAAGACACATATTTCATATTTTGAAAAATCTGGAGAGTATGTATACACACACACACACAAACAGACTTTAAAAAGTAGGAATATATATGCCAATTGAAATTCACCATGAAATATATATCATCCACAGATCAGAAATATTTATTTTACTGAACATGGGTTTTTGTGTAAAGTTGTTCAACCAGGAAGCTCACCCATTGGTTGAATTTTCAGTTCCAGCATCATTTAGGAAGAGCGAACTATTCTAACAATTTGTATCTGCCAAGTGATCCATCTCACAAGAATGTACGTGTGATTCCAGGTAGGATTCTATATGTGCATATAAAATTACATGTGCTGAATAGGCTGCAGAGAAAGGGAGTCAGGTATTCACATATTTGTTAACTTTAGAAATACATGGAGAAATATTTCAACAGAAAATTGACTAGATTTATAACTCCTACCCTATATAATGCAAAAGGCAAGTCCCACTATACAACATGCATCCTCTGAACTGCTTATATTTCTATTCTGTTTGGGTTTTTATTCTCCATCATATTAGGATTAGTAGTCAGAGTCTAGTAATGTAGTGGTTAGTGTCATGGATTCAGTATTTCTAATGGAAATTTGGAAAATGAATCCAATGTGTATGTAAATATATGCTACACAAAAATCTTCCCACTCTCATCAAGAAAAATGCCTTGACATTACCTTCGCACCAAGAAAGACAAAATTAGAGGAGAAGAATTAGAAAATGTGTGAATACATATATTCAATGAAAAATCCTCAGAAGTTCACAACCTTGGAGGTGGTAGAGGAGTTTCCAAAAGTAAGGGACAGGATAAACACTCCACAAACATGGAGCTCTTCTGGCCTAAAGACTTCTTGAGAAATGCCTCTGAGTTTGGGCACTTGAAATATATGTTGTTTTCAGGAGCTTTAGCTTCTTTCTAGTGAGACCATCAAAGCTGGGTCTGCATCTATGTGACCTGGAGGACATGGCATCTTATTTTTCAATGAACATGAGGCAGCAGTGCTGGTTTCTCTCTTGGCAGGTAAACTGTGGCCACTGGGGGCTAAGTGTCTCCCCGTTTGGACTGTGAAGCAATTTGGTCATGATCCACTTTTCGTTGTGTTTCTTGCTGTTGCACTGGGAGTTTGGTGTTTGCTTCATGAAATACAAGGAGTTTATCTGGGACACAGTGCTGGAGGGAGTTCTGTCACGTGTGGTGGGTCAGTGTCTGCAGGAGAATGCACCAACCAGGCTTCTATCCACATAGCTTTCCCCCTTGACCATAGCAACCTGATTCTGAACATTGCCCTGAAACCTCTGCATATAACAAGATGCCTTTACATTGAAGGGTCTGCTGCCTGCACCATGTCAGTCACAAGGCATTTGGAATCCAATGGTAGATCCTCATGGCCGTACCACTGATGTTTTATCACACACCTGCCCACCACTGCTCTAGGTCCACTTCTCAGCAGACTCCAACTTACTGGCATCTGTGTTCTACACCATGTTAAAGAAACCCAGTCAATCTAGGCACTCTCTGGTATACTCATGATCAGCAACAGGACATCCAAAGGTTCTCCAGTGCCACCTGGTCATGGTAATGTTAAAAATTTCATGATATTTATGTAACCATTTTTAAGGATGAAGTTGGAGGCATTGTGGGTTTCAATTATTCAGAAACCATTAAATGGTGAGGAATCTCATTTTAATGAAAGCTCTGGAGAACTCTCACAGGCAAGACTTCCCAAATAGTGGCCAAAACGTCACTTGAAGCCAGGCCCATTGAGGTCTAAAATGTGAGGTCCATGTGTGTTTTGACTCTCAATTGTGGCTGCCAAGTCTTTCAGAATAAAATTATGTGATTCTCTGGCTGAGATTCCCAGTGAACTGTGGAAAGTCCCCCTGGGACTAGATCTCAGCTTCCAATGGCGACTCTCATGCGTTGCCTCCGAAAATCTTAACACAATTCTTCTCTGAGGTCAGTTCAAGAACTGAGTCTCTAAGGGGAATCACACCAGAATTCAACCCAGGTTGAACCAGTAATCTCTCACAATTAAAACCTAAACACTCCCACATGACCCTCATCTTCTTCCATATAGACACTCATCATAACCTCTGGCTGGAGGTTTCCATGAGGGCACAGCCCAAGACAGTGTCCAAAATAAGCTTCCTTGTCCCTCATTTGCCTAAAGTCACGTTTGCCTGGACACCCTTCCTATGAACCAGGAGTGATCAAATAGGCCTGACATTTATACTGCTCCACTTCTCCAATTTGAGGCCTACTGACTGAGGGGTTTAAATTCTTTTTGGGAATTGGATGCATGAGAAAACACAAGAACTATGGGCAAGCCACTGCAGAGCTTTGAAGAACCCATTTGACACAAAGGATCCCTATTCTTCCTTGATGGAAGTAAGTGACCTACCAGAGGAAGGCAAGAGACTTCATCCACAATGACTCAACTTTTAGCCATTTTGGTTTTGGAAGCACATATGGAATCTTTCTTTAGATCCATAAGGTGCATAGAATCTAAGCCACAGCCTCACACAGGGCCAAGAGGCTGATTCAGACACATCCCTCTCCAAAGCAATTAAGCAAAGAGCCACAGGAGATGCACATTTATTTCCAATTGAAAAGTCTTTTGTTAAGGCTTCCAAAAGTGTTGGCCTGAGGAAAACACCTTCCTGACATTCAGGGCAACAGAAAAATATGTATGCATAAGGCCCAAAGCAGGGTTTCTCCACTGAGATATTCCTGGTCACACTGCTATCTGAGTTTTCTGAGATGCTCGGCCATTCCATTTAGCTATCCAGTACATGGCCATTTCACAGACCTTGGAGGTGGTACATATCTTGGACACACAACCATGAGTCTATTCTTGAGAGTGACCAGAATTGAGTAAGAAATCAGGAACTTAGGAAGATTGCAGGTGTTGCCCATCCATAAGGCAAGCCGCAGTCCATTCATAAATTGGGCAGGATGAATGCTGGGAAGCTTTCTACTAGACAGGACACATCCATTGATGCATTCTCTTTTCTAATGTCTACAACCACTAACACAGTGGGATACACAGACATAGAAAAACTCGCATTGTCAAAGGACTTAGAAGAATCAGATAATTCCAAACCAAACAAACCTCCTTTTCTACCTATTCTGAGAACATGAGACAAAACCACAAACCCCACCCAAACTCACAAATTCAACTTCTTCGCCCAAGTAGGTCTGTGACTATCCGGAATTTCCTCTGACTTGTGGGCCATACTGTGTTCTCCCGAAATGGCCTGTCCTGCCTCAGATCTGGTCACCTTGGCCATCTCTGTGAAGTTGTCAGGAGCCAGTGTTGAGCCACTACCTGCTTTCTCAGGAAAGGCCCCTCTTCAGAGCACTCCTGGCATTTGGCCATCCTCACATCAGTAGGTACCAAGAATGACTGACTCTGTCCTTGGTAAATCCAACAAGTGAGCCCACTGGAACTGTGACTGGGACTGGCTCTGGGTGCCTGGCTACTTGGATCACAAGTTCAGAGAGTTCCATCACCAAGGAAGTTAGGAAGGTCATTTCTTCGGGAACTGAATGAGGTCACTGCCATGGCAACCACTTTGTCCTAACACTTGCTTCCAAGGGTCCCATGAGATGGAGGCTGCCCCTAATTCCTGAGACACTTTCAAAAGTTAGAATGGTATACCAACCATAGGTGCCCAGGAACAGCTCTCCACACAGGCCGGTTTGCTCCATCTCCTCTACGTTAAGGATAGAGAGTCTGATTCAGACTCAACCCTTCATCCTGACCAGGTTGTTTTCCATGGAAGATTACTTTTGCTCTCTCCGGTCCTTCATAGCTGCCTACATCTTCTCCAGGGATAATTTCTGCATTGACCTTTGAGGTTTTCAGCAGGTTGAAGATCCCCTACAATCCTGTATTGTAAGAACAAATCTGTCCCTGCTCTTCTGAATACTTAAATTGATGGAACAATGTATGGTTAGTGTTATTAACATGTTCAATTAAAACCAAAACACTACCACATGGCCCTTATATTCTTCCATATAGACACTCATCATTACCTCTGGCTGGAGGTTTCCACAAGGGGTGAAGCCCAAGAAAGTGTCCAAAATAAGTTCCCTTGCCCCTCATTTGCCTAAAGTCTGGGTTTCCTGGACACCCTTCCTGTGAACCAGGATTGATCAAATAGGCCTGCCATTAATAATGCTCTTTTTCTCCTTTTTGAGGCCTACTGAACGTGAGGTATTGATTCTTTATGTGATTTGGAGTCATGTGAAACCCAAGCACCTTTTCTCGTCTTTGAAGAACTCATTAGACCCAAAGGATCCCTATTCGTACTTGATGAAGGTGAGGAACCTAACAGAGGAAGCAAGAGTCTTCATCCACAATGTCTGATCTTTTTGCCATTTTGGTTTTGGATGCACACATGGGATCTTTCTTTAGATCCATCAGGTGCTGAGATTCTAAGCCACAGCCTCACACAGAGCCGAGAGGATGATTTAGACACATCCTTTTCTAAAACAATTAATCTAAGAGCCACGGGTGATGCTCATTCATTTCCATTTGAAAGCAGTTTCTTCAGGCTTCACAAACTGGTGGTCTGAGGCAAAGACCTACCTGACATTCAGGTCAACAGAACAGTAGGTAAGCAAAAGGCACAAAGCAGGGTTTCTCTACTGAGACTTTACTGGTCACACTGATATCTGAGTTTTCTGAGATCCTCCCCATTCATTTCAGGTATCCAGTAAATGGCCATGTCACAGAGCTGGGAGGTGGTACATATCTTGGACAAAAAAAAAATGAGCCTATTCTGGAGAATGACCAGAATTCAGGAAGAAAACAGGAACTAAGTAAAATAGTAGGTGTTGCCCATCGATAAGGCAAGCAACAGTCCATTCATAAATTGGGCAGGATGTGTGCTGGAATGCTTTCTACTTGTCAGGACACATGCATTGATGCATTCACTTTTCTCATATCTACAACCACCGACAAAGTGGGATACACAGACATAGAATCACTCACCATGTCAAATGACTTATTAAAAACAGTCCACTCCAAACCAAACAAACTGCCTTTCCTACCTATTCTCAGAACATGAGACAAAACCATAAACTCACATCTACACCCACAAAGGCATATCTTTTACCCACATAGGTCTGTGAGTAACCAGAGTGTCCTCAGACTGATAGGCCATACTATGTTCCCCCGAAATGGCCTGTCCTGTCTCAGATCTGGTCTCCTTTACCAACTCTCTAAAGTTTTCAGGAGCCATCGGTGAGTCACTACCTGCTTTCTCAGGAAAGGCCCCTCTTCAGAGCTTTCCTGGCATTTAGTGATCCACAAGAAAGACTGACTCTGTCCTTGGTAAATCCAAACATGTGAACCCACTGGGAAAGGGACTGGGACTGGCTCTTGGTTCCTGGCTTCCTGGATTCCAAGTTCAGAGGGTTCCATCACCAAGGAAGTGAGGTAGGTCACTTCCTTCAGGAACTGAATGAGGTCACTGCCTTGGCAACCACTTTGTTCTAACATTTGCTTCCAATGGCTCCATGACATGGAGGCTGCCCCTACTTCCTGTGTCACATTCACAAGTTAGAATGGTATACCAACCATAGGCACCCGGGAACAGTCAGAGTCTACTAGGGTATGGCTTACTGTCAGGAATTCAGTATTTCAAATAGAAAATAGGAAAATGAATCTAATGTGTATACAAATATATGCTAGACAAAAATCTTCCCACTGTCCTCTACAACAATGCCTTGATATTTCCTTCACCACAAGTAAGACACAATTAGTGGAGAATAGTTTGAAAATCTGTGAATACATATCTGGAAAAAAAATGAATGGAGTTCACAACCTTGGAGGTGGTAGAGGAATTTCCAAATGTAAAAGAAAGGATAAACACTCCACAAACATGGAGCTCTGGTGGCCTAATAAATTTTTGAGAAACTGCCTCTGAGTTTGGGCCCTTGAAATATTTGTTGTTGTCAGGAGCTTTAGCTTCCTTTGTAGTGAGACCATCAAATCTGGGTCAGCATCTATGTGACCTGGATGACATGGTTCCTTATTTTCTATTGAACATGAGGCAGCAGTTCTGAATTCTCTCTTTGTAGGTAAACTGAGGCCACTGGGGTCTAAGTGTCTAACCGTGTGGTCTGTAAAGCCATTTGGTCATACTCGAATTTTTGTGGTGTTATTTACTGCAGTACTCTGAGTTTGGTATTGGCTTCATAAAGTACAAGGAGATAAACTGGGACACAGTCCTAGAGGGAGTACTCTCATGTGTGGTGAGTGAGGGTCTGCAGGAGAATGCACCAACCAGGCTTCTATCCCAAAAAGCTTGCACCCATGTCCATAGCAACCTGATTCTGAACATTGCCATGAAACCTCTCCATATAACAAGATCCCTTTATTTGTAACGGTCTGCTGGCTGCACCATGTCAGTCACAATCCATTTGGAAGCCAAGGGAAGATCCATGTGGCCCCACGACAGATGTTTTATCATACACCTGCCAACCACTGCTCTAGGCCCACTACTCAGCAGGCTCCAACTTTCTGGCATCTCTGTTCTACAACATTTTCATGAAACCCAGTCAATCAGGGCACTGTCTGGTATACTCGTGATCAGCAACAGACATCCAAAGACTCTCTAGTGCCACCTGTTCATAGGAATATCAAAAATTTTATGGTGTTTATCTAGCCAATTTTCAAGGATGAAGTTGGAGGCACTGTGGGTTTCAATTCATTCAGGAACCATGAAATAGTGAGGAAGCTCATTTCAATGAAAGCTCGGGAGAACTCTCACAGGCAAGGCTTCCCAAGGAGTGGCCAAAAGGTCACATGAAGCCACGCCCATTGAGGTTTACAATTGAGGTCCATGTGTGTTTTGACTCTCAACTATGGCTGCTAAGTCTTTCTGAATAAAGTCATGTGATATCCTGGCTGAGAATCCCAGTGCTCTTTGGAAAGCCAACCTGGGCCTAGATCTCAGTCTCCAAGGGCAACTCTCATGTGTGGCCTCCTAAATTCCAAACACAATTCATGCCAATACGTCGCTGAGATCTGTTCCAAAACTCAGTCTCTAAAGGGAATCACACAAGAGTTAAAGCCCAGGTTGACCCTGGAATCTTTTCCAACCGTAACACAAATGACCACAATTAAACCAAAACACTCCAACATGGCCCTAATCTTCTTCCATATAGACAGTCATAATAAACTCTGGTTGGAGGTTTCCATGAGGGGCGCAGCCCAAGACAGTGTTCAAAATAAGCTCACTTGCCACTCATTTGCCTAAAGTCAGGGTGGCATGGAAACCCTTCCTGTGAACGAGGGGTGATCAAATAGGCCTGCCATTAATACTGCTCTACTTCTCCAATTTGAGGCCTACTCTCTGTGGGGTATAGATTCTTTATGAGAATTGGGGTCATGAGAAAACCCAAGCACCTATGGGCTACCCTCTGAAGGGATTTGAAGAACCCATTTGAGTGAACCAAGGAGTTGGATCAAAAGACTTTAGATATAGGGTTTTGGTTAGAGAGTGAATGTAAATTTCAGCATATGTGAAGAGTCAGCCACAGTGATGAACTGGGGAAAATGTGTAGGAAAGCAGATATCAATAGAGATATTAGAAAATCAGGCAAAGTACAAAGAGAGTGATAGGATAAGACATTTTTAACAGGGTTGAGTTTGAATATACAATCTTAGGAAGAAACAAATATGTAGTCACCAATAGGAATGATATTCGAGATCATTAGTGAATCAGGACATGGATGTTGTTAGTAATACATGCTCACTTTCAATATAGGCTTTGGTACAATCATAAGTGTGACACTTGCATTTTTTGTCAGGAATATTACTGTGATGAAATGCATATGTATATCAGGTGACTAGAATATTTCTTCCACCATTTTTGAAAGCAATATTTTAAAGGCTTATAAATTAGTATTGGGGATACAAATAGGTATACCCTGGGTCTATGAATATAGAGATGATTCTTTAATAGACCATACTGTGAATAAATAATATAACTGGTTCAAAATTTAAATAATGGATTGAATTGATATCTGAAAATATACAAGAAATCTTACATTGATATACATACATTCATTCCGAACAGTTATACATCTAATGATAATATTAGTGTTACGGTTTATTATGAAGAGTGTGTGAGTTTTGTTTCAAAAGTGATTATGGAAATCGAAAATAATGTGTTTGGAAAGAATTTCATGAAAAGAACAGTCAAGAAACATGGAGGAATACATGTGTTCTGAAGTAGGAAGTGATTGAAATTGAACCAAATGCCTATAAATTTGTAAAATTGTGGATGAAATGATATATCCTATATTGCCCATAAACTGCAGAAATAGTAATGTACCAGTGTTGAATAAAAATGAACTTCAAAATACACATCATGTCCCATATGTGTCTACTTGCATTGATGTTAAACTGGGTGAGTCACTGTAGAAATATTAGGATTTCTTAGCACCATTCCCTGAAGTTAGTTTTCAGTACTAGGAAACAAATATGTATTTCAGTGGATGTATATTTCTAAGAATAATCTTGTGAAAAAATTGATTATATATCCCCATACAGGAACATGAATGAATTTAGGCAGTGTATAGTAAGACACTTATATTTCATATTTTGAAAATCTGGAGACTATATATATATAGACACAAACACACACACATTATAATGTAGCAACATATATGCCAATTGAAATTCATCATGAAAAATAACTCATCTGCATATCAAAAAATATTCATTTTACTGAACATGGATTATGTATAATGTTGTTCATCTAGGAAGGTCACCCATGGGTTGAATTTTTAGTTCCAACAGCCTTTAGGAGAAGTGATCTCTTCTCACAATTTGTATCTGCCAAGTCAGCCACCTCACAAGAATGTACGTGTGAAACCAGGTAGGATTCTATTTGTGCATATAAAAATACATGTGCTTAATAGGCTAAAGAGAGAGACAGAAATTCACATATTTCTTAACTTTAAAAACACATGGAGAATTATTTCAACAAATAATTGACTAGATTTATAACTCCTACCTTATATCATGCAAAAGGCAAGTACAACTACACACCATGCCTCTTCTGAACTGCTTGTATTTCTATTCTGTTTTGGTTATTTTTCTCATCATATTAGTATTAGTAGTCAGAGTCTATAAGGGTATGGGCTAGTGTCAAGGATTCAGTATTTCGAATGAAAAATTGAAAAATGAATCCAATGTGTATCCAAATATGTGCTACAAAAAAATCTTCCTTCTCTCATATAGAACAATGACTTGACATTACCATTGCCCCAAGTAAGTAACAATTAGAGGAGAAGAGTTAGAAAATCTGTAAATATATATCTGTAATGAAAATGCTCAGGAGTGCACAACCTTGGAGGTGGTAGAGGAGTTTCCAAAAGTAAGTGACATGGGAAATACTCCACAGACATGAAGATCTGCTGGCCTAAACACTTCTTGAGAAACTGCCTTTGAGGTTGAGAACTTGAAATATATGTTGTTTTCAGGAACTTTCGCTTCCTTTATAGTGAGACCATCTAAGCTGGGTCTGCATCTATGTGACCTGGAGGACATGGCATCTTATTTTCCAATGAACATGAGGCAGCAATGCTGAATTCTCTCTTTGTAGGTAAACTATTGCCACTGGGGGCTAAGTGTCTCCCCGTGTGGACTGTGAAACCATTTGGTCATCTTCCACTTTTCGTGGTGTTTCTTGCTGCTGCACTGGTAGTTTGGTATTGGCATCACGAAATACAAGGAGTTCAACTGGGACACAGTGCTGGAGGGAGTTCTGTCACGTGTGGTACGTGTATCCTGGTCTACAGAAGAATGCACCAACCAGGCTTCTATCCCACATAGCTTGCCCCCTTGATCATAGCAACCTGATTCTAAACATTACACTGAAACTTCTCCATATAACAAGATGCCTTTATATACAATGGTCTGATGGCTGCACCATGTCTGTCTCAAGACAATTGAAAGTCAATGGCAGATCCACATGGCCCCACCACAGATGTTTTATCACACACCTTCCCACCACTGCTCTAGGCCCACTACTCTGCACTCTCCAACTTTCTGGCATCTCTGTTCTAAACATTTTCATGAAGCCCAGTCAATCAAGGCACTGTCTGGTATACTCATGATCAGCAAAAGTACATCAAAAGGTTCTCCAGTGCCATCTGGTCATGAAAATTTCTAAACATTCATGGTATTGATCTAGACAAATTTCAAGGATGAAGGTGGAGGCACTGTGGGTTTCAATTCATTCAGGGACCATTAAATGTTGAGGAAGCTCATTTCAATGAAAGATCTGGAGAACACTCACAGGCAAGGCTTCCCAAAGAGTGGCCAAAAGGTCACATGAAGCCAGGCCCATTGAGGTCTACAATGTGAGGTCCATGTGTGTTTTGACTCTCAACTATGGGTGCCAAGTCTTTCAGAATAAAATCATGTGATATCCTAGCTGAGATTCTCAGTACTCTTGGGAAAGCCACCCTGGGCCTAGATCTCAGTTTCAAAGGGCGACTCTCATGTGTGGCCTCCTGAAATCGCAACACAATTCATGAAAATACTTCTATGAGGTCAGTTCCAGAACTCATTCTCTAAGGGGAATCACACCAGTGTTCAAGACCAGTTGGACCCAGTCATCTCTTCCATCTGCCACACAAATGACCACAATTAAAACCAAAACACTCCCACATTGTCCTCATCTTCTTCCACATAGACACTCCTCATAACCTCTGGCTGGAGTTTTTCATGAGGGGCACAGCCCAAGACAGTGGCCCAAATAAGCTTTCTTGCCCCTCATTTGCCTAAAGTCAGGGTGGCCTGGACACCCTTCCTGTGAACCAGGAGTGATTAAATAGGCCTGCCATTAATACTGCTCCACTTCTCCACTTTGAGGCCTTCTTACTGTGGGGTTTAGTTTCTTCTTTTAAAAAAAAAAAAAATTGAAATTTAATTGGAAAGTTAAAAAAAATTGTATTGCAGAATATTAAATTTCTTATGCAAAAGCCTTTATCTTGTTTGTGAGGGAAACCTTGATGCCTTGCCAATCTGGTTATATGGAGACACTGAAAATTTTCTGTTACATACTACATGGATGAATGGCTACAGCACATCGTTTTTTCAAACTGAAAGGCAGATAACAGCAAGTAAGATAACAAATAAAAGCCAATTTTATTAAAAAGTAAAGTTGTAAAATGTCTCAAATATTGGAAATTAAATTCCTTTTTTTTTCTTTTTTTTTGGTTGTTCAAAAGCTCATGCTATATCATCTTTCATACATTTGACTCATTTGGGTTATGAACTCCCATTTTTACCCCAATACAAATCGCAGAATCACATCAGTTACACACTCACGTTTTTACATAATGGCATATTAGTGATTGTTGTATTCTGCTACCTTTCCTATCCCCTACTATCCCCCTCCCCTCCCCAACCATCTACCCTCTATACCTCATCTGCTATTGTTCAATTCTCTCCCTTGTTTCCCCCCCTTTCCCCTCACAACCTCTTATATGGAATTTTGTGTAACATTTAGTGTCTCCTACCATTTCCATATGCTTTCCATTCTCTCTCCCTTTCTCTCCCCCCACTCATCTCCATTTAGTGTTAATATTTTCCTCATGCTCTTCTTCCCTGTTCTGTTCTTATTTGCTCTCTTTATATCAAAGAAAACATTTGGCATTTGTTTTTTAAGGATTGGCTAGCTTTGCTTAGCATTATATGTTCTTATGCCATCCATTTCCCTTCAAATTCAATGATTTTTGTCATTTTTTAATGCTGCATAATACTCCATTGTGTATAGATGCCCCTTTTTTTTTATCCATTCGCCTATTGAAGGTCATCTAGTTTGGTTCCACAGTTTAGCTATTATGAATTGTGCCGCTATGATCAGTGATGTGGCAGTATCCCTATAGTGCGCTCTTTTAAGATCCTCAGGGAATAGTCCGAGAAGTGAGATAGCTGGGTCAAATGGTGGATCCTTTCCCTGCTTTCCCAGGTATCTCCATACTGCTTTCCAAATTGGCCTCAACATTTTGCAGTCCCACCAGCAGTGTACAAGTGTACCCTTTTCCCCACATCCTCGCCAACACTTATTGTTGTTTGATTTCATAATGGCTGCCAATCTTACTGGAGTGAGATGGTATCTTAGGGTGGTTTTGACTTGAATTTCCCTAACTGCTAGAGATGGTGGGCATTTTTTTATGTTCTTGTTGATGGATTGTATGTCCTCCTCTGTGAAGTTTCTGTTCAGGTCCTTGACCCATTTGTGGATTGGTTTATTTGTTATCTTATTGTTTAATTTTTGAGTTCTTTGTATATTCTAGATATTAGGGCTCTATCTGAAGTGTGAGGGGTAAAAATTTGTTCCCAAGATGTAGGCTCTCTATTTACCTCTCTTATTGTTTCTCTTGTTTCGAAAAAAACTATTTAGATTAAGTAAGTCCCATTTGTTGATTCTTGTTATTAACTCTTGTGCTATGGCTGTCCTATTAAAAAATTTGGAGCCCAACCCCACATTATGTACATCGTAGCCAAATTTTTCTTCTATTAGATGCAGTGTCTCTGATTTTATATCTTGCTCCTTGATCCATTTAGAGTTAACTTTTGTGCATGGCGAGAGAAAGGGATTCATTTTCATTTTGTTGCATATGGATTTACAATTTTCCCTGGACCACTTGTTGAAGATGCTATCCTTCCTCCATTGCATGCTTTTAGGCCCTTTTTCAAATATAAGAAAGTTGTACTTTTGTGGATTGGTTTCTGTGTCCTCTATTCTGTACCATTGGTCCAGCTGACTTTTGTGATACCAGTACCACGCTGTTTTTGTTACTATTGCTTTGTAGTACAGTTTGAACTCTGTTATCGCTATACATCCTGATTCACACTTCCTGCTTAGAATTGCTATTGCTATTCTGTGTCTATTGTTTTTCCCTATGAAATTCATGATTGCTTTATATATTTCTACAAGAAATGCCATTGAAATTTTGATTGGCATTGCATTAAACCTGTAGAGAACTTTGGGTAATATCGCAATTTTGATGATGTTAGTTCTGCCTATACATGAACAGGGTACATTTTTCCATCTTCTAACATCTTCTTCTATCTCTTTCTTTAGAGTTATGTAA
Organism: Callospermophilus lateralis; assembly: GCF_048772815.1. Lineage (NCBI taxonomy): Eukaryota > Metazoa > Chordata > Mammalia > Rodentia > Sciuridae > Callospermophilus > Callospermophilus lateralis. The sequence goes on along the minus strand of NW_027515958.1, from coordinate 689,060 downwards.
CTTTCATTGTATAAATCTTTCACCTCTTTTTTTAGGTTGATTCCCAAGTATCTTATTTTCTATGAGGATATTGTGAATGGAGTGGTTTTCCTCATTTCAATTTCAGAAGTTTTGTTGCTGATATACAGGAATGCCTTTGATTTTTTCTTGTTGATTTTATATACTGGCACTTTGCTGAATTCATTAATTAACTCTAGCAGTTTCTTTGCATACCCTTTAGGGTTTGTTAAATATATTATCATGTCATCCTCAAATAGCGAATATTTAATTTCTTCTTTTTCTATTTTTATGCCTTTAATTTCTTTTGTCTGTCTAATTGCTCTGGCTAGTATTTCAAGAACTAAACTGAATAGAAGTGGTGATAGAGGGCATCTCTGTCTTGTTCCAGATTTTAGGGGGAATGCCTTCAGTTTTTCTCCATTTAGGATGATGCTAGCCTGAGGTTTAGCATATATAGCTTTTACCATGTTGAGGTAAGTTCTTGTTATCCCTAATTTTTATAGTGTTTTGAACATAAAGGAATGCTGTACTTTGTCAAACGCTTTATCTACATCTATCGAGATGATCATATGGTTTTTGTCTTTAAGTCTATTGATGTGGTGGATTACATTTATTGATTTCCATAAATTGATCCAGGCTTGCATCCCAGGGATGAATCCTACTTGATCATGAAGGACAATTATTTTGATATGCTTTTGTATTCAATTCACCATGATTTTATTGAGAATTTTTGCATCCAAGTTTATTAGAGGTATTGGTCTGTAGTTTTCTTTCTTTGAAGTGTCTTTGTCTGGTTTTGGAATCAGGGTGATGTTGGCCTCATAGAATGAATTTGGAGGAACTCCTTCTTTTTCTATTTTTTGAAATTGCTTGAAAAGTATTGGTATTAATTCTTCTTTGAGGGTTTTGTAGAACTCCACTGTATACCTATCCGTTCCAGGGCTCTTTTTGGTTGGTTGTCTTTTGATGGTTTCTTATTTTTCTTCCTTTGTTATTGGTCTATTTAAATTGTGGGTGTCTTCCTGACTCAATCTGGGCAGATCATATGACTTAAGAAATTTATCAATATCTTCTTTATCTTCTATTTTATTGGAATATAGGGTTTCAAAATACTTTCTAATTATCTTCTGTGTTTCTGTAGTGTGTGTTGTGATATTTCCATCTTTATTCCATATGTTAGTAATTTGAGTTCTCTCTCTTCTTCTCTTCGTTAGCATGGCTAAGGGCCTGTCGAACATATTTATTTTTTCAAAGAACCAACTCTTATTTATTTCAATTTTTACAATGTAGATTTTTTGTTTCAATTTCATTGATTTCTCCTCTAATTTCAATTATTTCTTGTCTTCTACTACATTTGATGTTGTTTTGCTCTTCCTTTTCTAGGTTTTTGAGGTGTAGTGTGAGTTCATTTATTTGTTGTTGTTTTTTTTCTTTTTTTGAGGAAAGAATTACAAGAAATGAATTTCCCTCTTAAAACGGCTTTCATTGTGTCCCATACAATCCGGTATGTTGTGTTTCTATTGTCATTTGTCTCTAAGAATTTTTTTATCTCCTCCTTTATGTCTTCTGTAACCCACTGTTCATTCAGTAACATATTGTGCATTTTCCATGTGATGTAGAATTTTTCCTTCCTTTTTTTTTCATTGATTTAAAGTTTCAATCCATTATGATCAGATATGGTGCATGGTATTATCTCCATACCTTTATATTTACTAAGAGTTTCCCTATTGCATAATATATGGTCTATATTGGAGTAGGATCAATGTGCTGCTGAGAAGAACGTGTATCCACTTGATGATGGTTGATATATTTTATATATGTTGGTTACGTCTAGGTTATTGATTGTGCTATTGAGTTCTATAGTATCTTTATTCAGCTTTTGTCTGGAGGAAGGCAAGAGACTTCATCCACTATGACTGCCCTTTTTGCCATTTTAGTTTTGGATGCACACATGGGATCTTTCTTTAGATCCATCAGGTGCTGAGAATCTAAGCCACAGGCTCACACAGGGCCAAGATGCAGATTCAGAAACATCCCTTTCCAAAGCAATTAAGCAAAGAGCCACAGGTGATGGCCATTTATTTCCATTTGAAAACTGTTTTCTTCAGTCTTCACAAAGGGGTTGCCGGAGGCAAAGACCTTCCTGACATTCAGGGCAACAGACAGGGAAGCAAAAGGCCCAAAGCAGGGTTTCTCCACTGAGACTTTCTTGGTCACACTGATATCTGAGTTTTCTGAGATACTCGCCATTCCCTTCAGCTATCCAGTACATTGCCATGTCACAGTGCTTGGGGTGGTACATATCTTGGACACAAAACCATGAGCGTATTCTAGAGAGTGGCCAGAATTCAGGAAGAAAACAGGAACTTAGGAAGATGGCGAGTGTTGCCCATTTATAAGGCAAGCTGCAGTTCATTCATAAATTGCACAGGATGAATGCTGGGAAGCTTTCTAGTAGACTGAACAAATCCCTTGATGCATTTTCTTTTCTAATGTCTACAACCACGGACACAATGGGATATATAGACACAGAAACACTCGCCTTGTCAAATGACTTACTAGAAACAGTCCACTCCAAAACTAACAAACCACCTTTCCTACCTATTCTGAGAACAGGAGACAAAACAACAAACCCACAACCACACCCACAAAGGCACCTCCTTCCCCCAGTAGGTCTCTGACTATCCAGAGTGTCCTCTGACTGGTGGTCCATGATATATTCCCCCATATTGGGGTGTCCTGTCTCTGATCTGGTCTCCGTGGCCAACTCTGTGATGCTGTCAGAAGCCAGCGATGAGCCACTACCTGCTTTCTCAGGAAAGGCCCCTCTTCAGATCTTCCTGGCATTTGGCCAACCTCACATCAGTATGTACCAAGAAAGACTGACTCTGTCCTTGGTAAATCCAAACAAGTTTGACCACTGGGACTTGCAATGGGACTGGCTTTGGGTGCCTGGCTTCCTGGATCCCATGTTCAGAGAGTTTCATCACCAAGGAAGTAAGTTGAGTTCATTTCCTTCAGGAACTGAATGAGGTCACTACCCTGGCAACCACATTTTCCTAACAGTTCCTTCCGAGGGTCCCATCAGATGGAGGCTGCACCTACTTGCTCTGACATTTTCACAAGTTAGAATGGTATATCAACCATAGGCACCCGGGATCAACTCTCCACACAGGCCTGGTTTGGTCCATTTTCACTACATTAAGAAAAGAGAGGCTGATTCAGACACATCCTTTCATCATGACCAGGATGTTTTCCATGTAAGATGACTTTTGCTCTCTCAGGTCCCTCATAGCTGCCTACATCTTCTCCAGGGATTATTTCTCCATGGACTTTTGATGTTGTCAGCTGGTGGAAGATCCCCTACCTTCCTGTATTGTAAGACCAACTCTGTTCCTGCTCTTCTGTAAATGAGATTGAGGGAACAGTGTATGGTTAGGGTTAATAGCATGTTCGATTTGGGTTAGGAATAATTATGCTGGATGAATAATGGTATTGGGAACCTGTGATATTTATAAGAATATAGACGTGAAATATATGAATGAGAACAGAGATCTAGGAAAGATTTGAAGCCCAGATAGGAATTGAAACCACGATTGGTATACTTAGCTTGAATTATGTTCTGCACCGAGGTCTCAGATAAATCGATATACAATGGCATAGGACCGTGTACCTCGGATGTTTGAATGTAGAAGAGAACATGCAGTCAAAAAGGGATAGTCTGTAGGATTAGGAAGATAGTCAGTAGGTTTAGGAAGAATAGTGAGTATAGGAGTTGGACCAAAAGTTCTTTAGCAATAGGGTTTCAGATAGAGAGTGAATGTAAATGTCAGCACATTTGAAGTTACACTCACAATGATGAACTGGGGACAATATGTAGAAAAGCAGATATCAATAGGGACATTAAGAAATCAGGCATAGTATAAAGTGAGTGATAGGATTAGATATTTTCAAAAGGCTTGAGGTTGAATATATAATCTTAGGAAAAAACAAATATGTAGTAACAAAGAGGATTGACATTTGAGAGCATTACTCAACCTGGACAGATGTTTTTAATAATCCATGCTCACTTTCCATTTAGGCTTTGGTACAATCATAAGTGTGACCTTTGCATTTTGTATCCAGAATACTACTGTGATAAATGTATATGTAGATCAGGTGACATGAGTCTTTCTTCCACCATTATGGGGAGCAATATCGTGAAAACTTATAAATTAGTACTGGGGATACGAAAAGGTGTACCCTGTGTTGATGATTATTCAGATGATGCATGAATAGACCATATTGTGAATAAAGTATATAACTGGTTCCAACTTTAAATAATGGATTGAATTTGCATCTGAAAAAAAATATATGAAATCTTATATTGATATACATACATTCATTCCAACCTGTTATATATCTAATGGTAATATTAGGGTTACAGTTTATCATGAAGAGTGAGTTTTGCTTGAACAATGATAATGGAATCGAAAATAATGTGTTTAGAATGAAGTCAAGTGAAAAGACCAGTAGAGAAATATGGAGGAATACATGTGTTCTGAAATAGTAAGTAATTGAAAGTGAACCAAATGCCTATAAATTTGTGAAGTTGTGAATGAAAAAAATGTATCCTATGATGTACATAAACTGAAGAAATTTTAATGTACCAGTGTTTAATAAAAATGAACTTCAAAATACACATCATGTCCCATAGAAATCTATTTGCATTGATGTTAAACTGGGTCAGTTACAGTAGAAATATTAGGAATTGTAAGCACCATTCACTGAACTTAGTTTTCAGTAGTAGGAAACCAATATGTATTTCAGGTGGTTGAGTATTTCTTAGAATAATCTTGTGTAAAGTTGATTATACACCCAAATACATGAATATGAATGAATTTAGGGAGTGTATAATAAGATACATATATTTCATATTTTGGAAATTCTGGAGAATATATATATATATATATATATATATATATATATATATATATATATATATATATATATAATATATATATATACACACACAAATACACACACAAACACACACACACAAATTAATATGTAGAAATATATATGCCAATTGAAATTCATCATAAAATATAATTCATCCACATATCCAAAAATATTCATTTTACTTAACATGGATTTATGTATAATGTTTTTTACTAGGAAGCTCACCCATAGGTTGAATTTTCAGTTCAATCAGTATTTAGGGGGAGTCATCTCTTTTCACAATTTTTATATTCCAATGTCAGTGAGCTCACAAGAATGTACGTGGGATACCAGGTAGGATAGTATATGTGCATAAAAAATACATGTGCTGAATAGGATACAGAGAAAGGGAGACAGGAATTTACATATGTGATAACTTTAAAAACTCATGAAGAAATATTATAATAAAAAGTTGACTAGATTTAAAACACATACTCTTGATAAAGCAGAAGGCAAATACAAGTATACACCATGCTTCCTATGAAAGGACTGTATTTCTATTCAGTTAGGTTTCTTTTTCTCCATCATATTAGGATTAGTAGTCAGATTCTAGTAGGGTATGGGTTGGTGTCAGGGATTCAGTATTTCAAATGGAAAATAGAAAAATTAATCTAATGTGTATGCAAACATGTACTACAGGAACAACTTCCCACTCTCTTCCAGAACAATGGCTTGACATAACCATCACTCCAAGTAAGACACAATTAGAGGAGAGGAGTTAGAAAATCTGTGAATACATATGAGAAATGTAAAATGCTCAGAAGTTCACAACACTGGAAGTAGAAGAACAGTTTCCAAAAGTAAGGAAGAGGGTAAACACTTCACAAACATGGAGCTCTGCTGGCCTAAAGACTTCTTGAGAAACTTCCTCTGTGGTTGGGCAGATGAAATATTTGTAATTGTCAGGAAATTTAGTTTCGTTTGTAGTGACACCATGAAATCTGGGTCTGCATCTATGTGACCTGGAGGACATGGTTCCTTATTTTCTAATGAAAATGAGGCAGCAGTTCTGAATTCTCTCTTTGTAGGTAAACTGTGGCCACTGGGAGCTAAGTGTCTTCCCGTGTGGTCTGTGAAGCCATTTGGTCATGCTCCAATTTTCAGGGTGTTTCTTACTCCTGAACTGGGAGTTTCGTATTAGATTCATGAAATACAAGGAGTTCAACTGGGACACAATGATAGAGGGAGTTCTGTCACGTGTGGTTTGTCATGGTCAACAAGAGAATGTACGAACCAGGCTTTAATCCCACATAGCTTTCCCACTTGACTATAGCAACCTGATTCTGAACATTGCCCTGAAACCTCTCCATATAAAAAGATGCCTTTACATATAAGGGTCGGCTGCCTGCACCATGTCAGTCGCAAGTCTTTTGGAAGCCAGTGGAAGATCAAGGTGATCCTACCAAAAATATTTATTTACACACCTACAGTCCACTGCTCTATGCCCACTACTCAGCAGGCTCCAACTTACTGGCATCTCTGTTCTACAACATTTTCACGAAACCCAGTCAATCAAGGCACAGTTTGGTACCATCATGATCAGCAACAGGACATTCAAATTTTATCCAGTGCCACCTGGTCATGGAAATTTCAAAAATTTCATGGTATTTATCTAGCCATTTTTCAAGAATGAAGTTGGAGGCACTGTGGGTTTCAATTAATTCAGGAACCATTAAATGGTGAGGAAGTTCATTTCAATGAAAGCTCTGGAGATCACTCACGGGGAAGGCTTCCCAAAGAGTGGCCAAAAGGTCACATGAATCCAGGCCCATTGAGGTATACAAAGTGAGATCCATGTGTGTTTGTATTCTCAACTAAGGGTCCCAAGTCTTTAAGAATTAAATCATGTGATATCCTGGCTCAGAATCCCCGAGGACTGTGGAAAGCCATCCTGGGCCTATATCTCAGATTACAAGGGTGATTCTCATGCGTGACCTCCTAAAATCCTAACACTATTTTTTGCAATACTTCTCTGAGGTCAGTTCCAGAACTCAGTCTCTAAGGGTAATCACACCAGAGTTCAAGCTCCAGTGGACACAGTCATCTCTTCCAACTACCACACAATTGACCACAATTAAAACCAAAACACTCCCATATGGCCCTCATCTCCTTCCATATAGACACTCATCATAACCTCTGGCTGGAGGTTTCCATGAGGGCCGCAGACCAAGACAGTATCCACAATAATCTACCTTGCCCCTCATTTGCCTAAAGTCAGGGTGGCCTGGACACGCTTCCTGTTAACCAGGAGTGATCAAATAGGCCTGATGTTAATACTGTTCTGCTTGTCCAATTTGAGGCCTACTGACTGTCAGATATTGATTCTTTATGTGAATTGGAGTCATTAGAAAACCCAAGCACCTATGGGCTAGCCTCTGCAGGTTTTGAAGAACTCGTTTGACCCAAAGGATTCCTATTCTCACTTGATGGAGGTCAGGAACCTTACAGAGGAAGGCGAGAGACTTCATGCCAATGACTGCTCTTTTGGCCATTTTGGTTTTGAATGCACGCATGGGAAATTTCTTTAGATCCCTCAGGTGCTGAGAATCTAAGCCACTGCCTCATACAGAGCCAAGGGGCTGATTCAGACACATCCCTTTTCAAAGCAGTTAAGGAAAGAGCCACATGTATGCCCAATAATTTTCATTTGAAAACTGTTTTCTTCAGGCTTCACAAAAGGGTGGCCTGAGTCAAAGACCTTCCTGAAATTCAGGAAAACAGAACAATAGGTAAGCAAATGGTCCAAAGCAGGGTTGCTCCACTGAGAATTTCCTGGTCACACTGATACTTGAGTTTTCTGAGATGCTTGCCATTTCTTTCAGCTATCCAGTACATGGCCAGTCACAGAGCTTGAAGGTGGTACATATCGTGAACAAAAAACCATGGTCCTATTCTGTAGAGTGGCCAGAATTCAGAAAGAAAAAAGGAACTTAGGAATATAGCAGGTGTTGCGCATCAATAGGGCAAGCTACAGTCCATTCATAAATGGGGCAATTTGAATGCTGAGAAGCTTTCTACTAGACAGGACACATCCATTGATGCATTCTCTTTTCTAATGCATACAACCACGGACACAGTGAAATACTGAGACATAGAAACACTCGCCATGTCAAAAGACTTACTAGAAACACTAAACTTCAATCCAAACAAACTGACTTTAATACCTATTCTAGGAAAATGAGACAAAACCACAAACCCACAACCACATCCACAAAGGCACCTCCTTCCCCCAAGTAGGTCTGTGACTATCCAGAGTGTCCTCTGACTTGTGGGCCATAATATGTTCCCCCAAATTGGCCTGTCCTGTCTCAGATCTGGTCTCCTTGGCCAACTCTGTGAAGTTCTCAGTAGCCAGCGGTGAGCCACTACCTGCTTTCTCAGGAAAATCCCCGCTTCAGAGATTTCCTCTCATTTGGCCTTCCTCACATCTGTAGGTACCAACAAAGACTGACTCTGTCCTTGCTGAATCCAAACAAGTGAGACCACTGGGACTGGGACAGGGACTGGCTCTGGGTGCCTGGCTTCCTGTATCCCAAATTCAGAGAGTTCCATCACCAAGGAAGTTAAGTGAGGTCCCTTCCTTCAGAAATTGAATGAGGTCACTGTCTTGGCAACCACTTTGTCCTAACTGTTGCTTTCAAGGGTCCCATGATACGGAGGCTGCCCCTACTTTCTGTGACACTTTCACAAGTTAGAATGGTATATCAACAATAGGCACCCAGGAATAGATCTCCACACAGGCCTAGTTTGGTCCAACTTCTCTACGTTAAGAAGAGAAGCTGATTCATACACAACCTTTTATCCTGACCAGGTTGTTTGCCATGGAAGATGACTTTTGGTCTCTCAGGTCCTTCATAGCTGCCTACCTCTTCTCCAGGGATCATTTCTGCATGGACCTTTGAGGTTCTCAGCAGGTGGAAGATTCCCTACATTTCAGTATTGTAAGATCAACTCTTTCCCTGCTCTTCTGTAAAGTTAGATAGAGGGAACAGTGTATGGTTATGGTTAATAACATGTTCGGTTTGGGTTAGAAATCATTCTGCTGGATGAATAATGGTATTGGGAACTTGCTATGTGTATAAGAATATATAGGTGAAATATACGTATGAAAACAGAAATCTAAGTATGATTTGAAGTCCAGAAGGGCATTGGGCTCTTGATTTGGATATGCAGCTTTGAATTACGTTCTGCAGAGGTGTCTCAATTAAATCGATATACAATGCCATAGGACCTTGTACCTTGGATGAATTAATGTAGAAGGAACATCTAGTCGAAAAGGGATAGTCCGTAGTGAAAGGTTAATAAAATAGGTACTTGTCACTTCCTGTTTTTCTGTATGCTTAACAAAACACTGTTGAAATCTTGAGAAATGTTTGCTAATCTTGTTTCCAGAATGTTATGTTCCCAACTGCTAAACTGCAGAATGTACTCCCTCACTCAGTGTCATGCAAACCGCCCACATGCCCTCACCCATTAGTAAACTTCCCTCTCTTCCCTCTCCAAGGAAAGTATATAAGCTGTGCTTAAGGTGTTCTCAGGGCTCTCTGCTCTATTTAAGTGAGTTCTGAGCCACAGCATGCTGAACCCCAAATAAACCCATTGCTGTTGCATGAGACAGACTCTTGGTGGTCTCTTCCTTCGACACTCGCCCGACCTTTACATATTGAGGTTCCACCGAGTTCTGGCAGTGGCAGACGAGAGACCCCAATGGGCTCCTCTCGGAGCAAGTAAGGCGCCTCTTTCTGGTTTCAGGTTTCATGTTAGGGCTTGGCAAAATCTCTGGCGATGAAGAGCCTGAGCTCCCTCCGAAGGTGGCTGAGAGACGTGTCACGGAGACACAGGGCACCTCCCTGGGGGACGCCGCAGAAAACTCGGGAAATTAAGGAACAATAGTCTCCTCAACTCAGTGATATTTTGTTTCAGATTCGGTATTGTCATCCCATCGGGTTTTGCCGGCTACTCATTCCTGGTTTCAGTGTTTGACGTCCATTGCCTGTGTTTATGGTCTTGTCTTATCTTTGTCATGTGTCCTTGCTTTTGCTGTTTGTGTACCTTTCATTATGGGACAGAGCAGTTCAATGCCTCTGTCCCTGACCCTTGATCACTGGAACAAAGTCCGCTTAAGAGCTCAGAATCTTTCTTGTTTTAGTAAAATGCTGGACCTGGCAGAATCTCTGTGCCTCAGAATGGCCCACCTTTGAATTCGGATGGCCCCTAGAAGGATGTTTCTACTTCGCACTAATTTAAAAATTCAGAGATATTATCTCAGCCGGGGACACATAGCCATCTGGATCAACAGCCATATATCTTAACTTGGCAGAACATCTGCAAATCTCCTCCTCCATGGGTGAAGCCTTTCCTTGCCCCTGCCTCTGCTCCTACTCCTTCCCCCATGATCTCTCAAACCCTCTCAACCTCCTCCTCCTCCACCCCCTGTTCTCCCCGAGTCACAGATTTGACTCTCCTGGACTCTTCTTCCCTTACTAATCCCCTGCCCTTGTCCCCTAACCCACAACACCCTCAAATGGATTTCCCTGCTTCTGACTCAGCCTCTTTACCATTGGAGGAAGCTAAGCCGGTAATAGGGTCTGATAATGGACCGGTGTTCATGGCCCAGGTAAGTCAGGGGTTAGCCAGGAACCAGGGAATTAATTGGAAGTTATATTGTGCTTATAGATACCCGAGTTCAGGACAGGCAGATAGAATAAATTGAACCATTAAAGAGACCTTAAGAAAATTAAACTTAGAGAACAGCATAAAAGATTGGACTATGCTCCTGCCTTATGCAATGTTTCATGCAAGAAATACTCCCTCTGTTTCTTTGAGTAACCTTAGCCCCTGTGAAATTCTCTATTGTTGCCCTCCTGCAGTAAGGGACCTAAGCCCGACTCAAAGACCTAACCATTCCATCCACACCCCCTTGCTTGACAGACTTAAAGCTCTAAAAAGAACTCAGTGATACCTGTGTAAACAGCTGGCCACTGCCTATCAAACTGTGGACAAAGGGACTCCACATCGATATCAAGTAAGAGACTTCATCTACGTAAGACGACATCAGGTATCATGCTTGAAACCCCGCTGGAAAGGACCATAGCCGGTGCTACTTATAACACCTCCAGTGGTAAAGGTAGACGGAATCAATTTCTGGATCCATGCCTCTCATCTCAAGACTGCACCCGGTCCAGACTCTGGCTGGAAACTGGAAAAGACTGGTAAAACCTTCAAATTGCGTATTCGCCATGTGGATAAGTCTGTGGACTCTCTCCTTGGCCACAAGTAGTCCTAAGCCACATCAGCCCATTCAGCAGTGATGGCTGATCACAAATCCTACTGGAAAAGAAGTATAATCTATCTCGCATACAGCCCCCTGAGGGACCTGGTGGCCATCACTCCTCCCAGACATTTGTCAGCTGGCTATAGGTCTTACCTATTGGGATATCCCTGATGAAGAGGATACCACTAAAATTCCATTAAATTACTTCTGTACCATAGATAATGGAAACAAACATTATGGATGAAGGGACATGCAAGCCAGATGCAGGTTGGCTAGCCTAGATTACTATGTTTGCCGGGCAGACTCTCAAAGCCACAGTCACGGCTGTGTGGGGGGAAAGCCGACTTCTTCTGTAAGTCATGGGGATGTGAGCAAACAGGGGCTGCCTGATGGAACCCAAACTCCTCATCAAATTCAGTACACATCATTGGCCATATTACCAATTAGATAAGAAGAACCGATGGCCCCCAGAGGGGTCTCTAGATCCTCAAATTCTGCGTGACCTTTTTCCTCCTTCACTCACATCCTGAACTATGCTTCTCCAATTGATCCTCACCCTCAGCCTTCTGCTCCAGACACTCTGCTGTCACTCCCACCTCAGCAACCTGATTTCTCCCCTCCAATTACTAGATCAAAAACCCAAACCTCTGCCGGTTCTCAGACCATTGCCTCCTTGCTGAGGCAGCAGTTACTGAAGTACCCCTCCACCCACTCACTCCTCTCTTGTCCTGTCAGTGCCCGCACCGGGTCCCGCCAGGTCTTCTTACCAGCTAAACCAAAGCTCAAACCAGCTGAGGAGAGCCCTCAGTCCCCTATCTAAGATGTAATAAAAATGGCCTTTAAAGTTGGTTTGTCATCACTGAAAACAGTTTACTAATAATTAAACGTCCCTCATATGCGTTTTGAGATACTCACTCCCATCATCCTCTCTGCTCTACCTGTTCTACTGCTCAAGTTTTTGTTGCTAGGAAAATCTCAAACCCGTTTCCCATTTTTCTTTTACATCTCTCCTTCCTCATTCTCAGATCCACGGAGCTGATCTCAGCCCACCTTCCCCGTCTTCCCCCTCTGCACTAGGCCCACAGAAAAGTCTTAACTGACCTTCTCCAGAAGTCTTCACCATGGCTGACTTTAGGACTTTCAGCAAAAGAGTCCCTATAAAAGAGTTCAATGTAGATAAACTTCCTCTTTTCATGTTGCCCTGTTCTACTTGGCCAGTGGCTAAAAAAATCAGCACTTCTCAGGTAGACACCCTTTTACTAGTTTTTCACAAAATATGTGAACAAGGCCTCTTTCCTTGAGCTGGGGATTCACAGAGATGGCTACATTTCTAAGATAAAGAAGTTACCAACTGGTCTCCATGGTAACAGCTGGCAGGGGTAAAATAAGAAAGGGAAGAAAAAGCTCTCCCCCTCCCAGGTGTCCTTTAAAAGTTAACTTGCCCAGAACAGGGGAAAAACAGGAACAAATACTGCGTTTTTGAACTTCTGCAGACTGTGAGCTTCTGAGCACCTTCCCTTACATGTTGGGTACAAAATTCTGAAACTACCTAAACTTGAGTTTCAGGGGATTAATTGATTACAACAGAAGCAATGCCCTCTGAATCCGGTTGCAACCAAATAGGACTTTTTCCCTGTCTTTAGTGCTATCTTAGGTGCCTTTCCTTGTCCGTCCTTACAACAGAATAATTCTATATACTTAAACCTTGTTTATGTTTTCATGAAATGGTCAACAGATGTGATTAATCGTGTAATGGTGCAGATGTTTCCCAGAGTGCTCTATTATGAAGCAGGTTCATTTGAAGATCAAATAGGGGGACATACAACCAGGTTCCACTGGGAGCATATATCCCTCACTTTAGCCATCATATTAGGAATAGGATTTGCTGCACGGGTGGGCCCAGGAACCACTGCCCTTGTCAATGTGACACAATAAATGACTCAATTAGAAGCAGCAATAGACCAAAACTAAGATATTAGAAACCACCATCAGAGCTTTGCATGAAACTTTAACCTCTCTCTCTGAAGTTGTTTTACAGAACAGTTGAGGTTTGGACCTCCTCTTCATTAAAGAAGGGGGCCTTTGTGCTGCATTGAGGGAAGAATGTTGTTTTTATGCCGAACATACTGGAGTTGTAATAAAATCTATGAGTAAATTAAAAAGACACATTAAAGAGCATCAACAAGAGAGAGAGAGACCCAAAAAGGGTTGTTTGAGTCTTGGTTCACACAGTGCCCCTGGTTAACTACGTTTTTATCAACCCTGGCCAGTCCAATAATAATCCTCATATTATTGATAACTATAAAACCCTGTTTTCTCAACCGTGTAATTTCTTTTATCCAGGCTCAAATTGGACGAGTTAAACTTATGGTAATACCCCACTAGGAGACATAGAATGTGAAACCCCCCAATGATAATTTTTATGATTAAAAGTAGCCAGAAAAAGAAGTGAGGAATGAAAGGTTAATAAAATAAGTACTTGTCACTTCCTGTATTTCCCTATGCTTAACAAAAAACTGTTGAAATCTTGAGAAATGCTTGCAAAACTTGTTCCCAAAATGTGCTGTCCCCAACTGCCAAACTACAGAATGTACTCCCTCACCCAGTTGCATGCAAATTGCCCACTCGTCGTGACCCATCAATAAACTTCCCTCCCTGCCTTCTCCAGGGAAAGTATACAAACTCTACTTAAGCTATTCTCAGGGCTATCTGCTCTATTAAAGTGAGCTCTGAGCCCCAGCATGCTGGAAACCCAATAAACCTTTTGCTGTATCATGAGTACTCTGTTGGTCGTCTCCTTCTCCGAAGCTTGCCCGACATTTACTTGGATGATTGAATGTAGAAGAGAACATCCGGTGAAAAAGGTATAGTTGGTAGGATTAGGAAGATAGTCAGTAGGTTTAGGAAGAAGAGTGAGTATAGAATTTAGAACAAAAGTTCTTTAGCAATACGGTTTCAGTTAGAGAGTGAATGTAAATGTGAGCACAGTTGAAGAGTCAGTCACAATGATGAACTGGGGAAAATATGTAGGAAAGCAGATATCAATAGAGACATTATGAAATCAGGGAAATTACAAAGTGAGTGACAGGACTAGATATTTTGAAAAGGATTGAGTTTGAATATATAATCTTAGGAAAAAACAAATATGTAGACACCAATAGGATTGATATTTGAGAGCATTAGGCAAATTTCAGGTGCATGAATATTTCTGAGAATAATCTTGTGAATAGTTGATTATAAATCCAGATACATGAACATGAATGAATTTAGGGAGTGTATATGAGACACATATATTTCATTTTTTGAAATATCTGGAGATTGTGTGTGTGTGTATATATATATATATATATATATATATATATATATATATATATATATATATACACACACACACACAAAACACACACAGACAAAAAAGTAGCAATATATATGTCAATCAAAATTCATCATACAATATATATTATCCACAGATCTAAAAATATTCATTTTACTGAACATGGATTTATGTATAATGTTGTTCAACTAGAAAGCTCACCCATATGTTGAATATTCAGGTTCAATGGGGTTTAGTAGGAGTGATCTTTTCTCTCAATTTGTATCTGCCAAGTCAGCCACCTCACAAGAATGTACGTGTGGTACCAGGTAGCCAACCTGATTCTGAACATTGCCCATAAACCTATCCATATAACAAGATGCCTTTACATATAAGGGTCTGCTTGCTGTACCCTGTCAGTCACAAGGCATTTGCAAGCCAATGGCAGATCAACATGGCCCCACCACACATGTTTTATCACACACCTTCACACCACTGCTCTAGGCCCACTAATGAGCAGGCTCCAACTTACTGGCATCACTGTTCTACACAATTTTCATGAAACAAAGTCAGTCAAGGCACTGTCTGGTACACTGATGGTCAGCAACAGGATATCCAAAAGTTCTCCAGTGCCACCTGGTCATGGGAATTTCAAAAATTTCATGGTATTTATCAAGCCATTTGTCGAGGATGAAGTTGGAGGCTCTTTGGGTTTCAATTTATTCAGGAGCCATTAAATGTTGAGGAAGCTCATTTCAATGAAAGCTCTAGAGAACACTCACAGGCAAGACTTCCCAAATTGTGGCCAAAAGGTCACATGAAGCCAGGCCCATTGAGGTCTACAATGTGAGGTCCATGTGTGTTTTGACTCTCAACTGTGGCTGCAAAGTCTTTCAGAATAAAATCATGTGATATCCTGGCTGAGATTCCCAGTGCTCTGGGGAAAGCCACCCTGCACCTAGATCTCAGGTTCCAAGGGCGACTCTCATGCATGGCCTAGTAAAAACCAAACACAATTCATGAAAATACTTCTCTGAGGTCAGTTCCAGAATTCATTCTCTAAGAGGAATCACAACAGAGTTCAAGCCCAGGTGGACCCAGTCTTTTCTTCTAAGTGCCACACAAATTACCACAATTCCAAACAAAACGCTCCCACATAACTCTTTTCTTCTTCCATATAGACACTCATCATAACCTCTGGATGGAGGTTTCCATGAGTGGCGCAGGACAGGACAGTGTCCAAAATAACCTCCCTTGCCCCTCATTTGCCTAAAGTCAGTGTGGCCTGGAAATCCTGACTGTGAAACAGGAGTGATCAAATCGGCCTGCCGTTAATACAGCTTGGCTTCTCCAATTTGAGGCCTACTGACTGTAGGGTTTAGATTCTTCATGTAAATTGGGGTCATGAGAAAACCCAAGCACCTATGGGATAGCCTCTGCAGGGCTTTGAAGAACTCTTTTGAAACAAAGGATCCCTATTCTCACTTGATGGATGTCAGGAACCTTAGAGAGGAAGGCGAGAGTCTTCATAAACAATGACTGCTCTTTTGGCCATTTTGGTTTTTAATGCACCCATGGGATCTTTCTTTAGATCCATCAGGTGCTGAGAATCTAAGCTACAGCCTAACACAGGGCCAAGAGGCTGATTCAGACACATCCCTTTCCAAAGCAATTAAGCGAAGAGCCACAGGTGTTGCCCATTCATTTCCATTTGAAAAGTGTTTTCTTCAGGCTTCACAAAGGGGTGGCCTGAGGCAAAGAACTTCCTGACATTCAGGGCAACAGAACAATAGGTAAGCAAAAGGCCCAAAGCAGGGTTTCTCCACTGAGATTTAATGGTCACACTAATATCTGATTTTTCAGAGATGCTCGCCATTCCTTTGAGCTATCCAGTGCATGGTCATGGCACAGAGCTTGGAAGTGGTACATACCTTAGACATAAAACCATGAGCCTATTCTGGAGAGGGGCAGAAGTCCAGAAGAAAACTGAAACTTAGGAAGATTGCAGGTGTTACCCATCGAAAAGGCAATCTGAAATCCATTCATAAATTGGACAGGATGAATGCTGGGAAGCTTTCTACTAGACAGGACACATCCATTGATGCATTTTCTTTTCTAATATCTGCAACCACGGACACAGTGGGATACAGAGACATAGAAACACTCGCCTTGTCAAATGACTTACTAGAAACAGTTCATTCCACACCAAAAAAAGCGCCTTGCCTACCTATTCTCTGAACATGAGACAAAACCAGAAACCCACCCCCACACCCACAAAGGCACCTCCTTCCCCCAAGAAGTTCTGTGACTATCCGAAGTGTCCTCTGACTGGTGAGCCATACTATATTTCCATGGAATGGCCTGATCTGTCTCAGATCTGGTCTCCTTGGCCAACTCTGTGCAGGTGTCAGGACCCAGAGGTGAGCAACTACCTGCTTTCTCAGGAATGACCCCTCTTTAGAGCTTTCCTGGCATTTGGCCATCCTCACATTAGTAGGTACCAAGAAAGACTGACACTGTCCTTGGTAAATCCAAACAAGTGAGACCACTGGGACTGGGACTGGGACTGGCTCTGGGTGCCTGGCTTTATGAATCCCAAGTTCAGAGATTTCCATCACCAAGGAAGTGAGGTGAGGTCACTTCCTTTAGGAACTGAATGAGGTCACTGCCTTGGCAACCACTTTGTCCTACCAGTGGCTTCCAAGTGTCACATGAGAAGGAGGCTGCCCCTACTTCCTGTGACACTTTCACAATTTAGAATGGTATACAACCATAGGCACCCAGAAACAGCTACCCACACAGGCCTGGTTTGGTCCATCTTCTCTAAATTAAGATGTGAGAGGCTGATTCAGACAGAACCCTTCATCCTGAACAGGTTGTTTGCCATTGAACATGACTTTGGTTCTCTCAGGTCCTTCATAGCTGCCTACATCTTCTTCAGTCAACATTTCTGCATGGAACTTTGAGGTTCTCAGCAGGTGGAAGATCCCCTACTTTCCTGTATTGTAAGACCAACTCTGTCCCTCCTCTCTGTAAATTTAGAATGAGGGAACAGTGTATGGTTAGGGTCAATAACATATTTGACTTGTGTTAGGAATCATTCTGCTGGATGAATAATGGTATTGGGAACCTGCAAAATTTATAAGAATATATATTTGAAATATAAGTATGAAAACATAAATCTAGTTACGATTTGAAGCCAGAAAGGGCATTGGGCCCTTCTTTGGGATATTTAGCTTTGAATTACATTCTGCATTTTAGTCTCAGATAAATCTATACACAATGGAATAAAACCTTGCACCTCAGATGCCTGAATGTCGAAGAGAACATCCAGTCAAAAATGGATAGTCGGTAGGATTTGGAAGATAGTAGGTTTAGGAAGAAGAGTGAGTCTTCGAGTTGGACCAATAGTTTTTTAGCAATAGGGTTTCGTTTAGAGAGTGAATGTAAATGTCAACACATGTGAAGAGTCAGTCACAATGATGAACTGGGGAAAATATGTAGGAAAGCAGGTCTCAATAGAGACATTAGGAAATCAGACAAATTATAAAATGCGTGATAGGATTAGACATTTTCAACAGGGTTGAGGTTGAATATATAATCATAGGAAGAAACAAATATATAGTCCCCAACAATATTGACACTTGGGAGAATTAGGCATCCTGGACAAGGATGTTTTTAGTAATATATACTCACTTTCAATTTAGGGTTTGGTACAATCATAAGTGTGACCTTTGCATTTTTGTCCAGAATATTACTGTGATAAAATATATATGTAGATCAGGTGACATGAGTATTTCTTCCACCATTATGGGAAGCAATATTTTTAAAAGCCATAAATTAGTATTGGGTATACAAATAGGTGTACCCTGTGTCAATGAATATAGAGATGATGCATGAGTAGATCGTACTGTGAATAAATAATATAACTGGATCCAACTTTAGAAATTGGAATTAGAATAAATTGATATCTGAAAATATACAGGAAATCTTATATTGATATCGGTATACATACATTCATTACAACCAATTATAAGTCTAATGGTAATATTAGGGTTACGGTTTATCATGAAGAGGGTGTGTGAGTTTTTCTTCAAAAGTGATTATGGAAATCGAAAATACTGTGTTTGTTAAGAAGTCTCATGAAACGACCAGTCGAAAAACCTGGAGGACTACATGTGTTCGGAAGCAGGAAGTGATTGAAAGTGAAACAAATGTCTTTAATTTTGAAATTTTGGGTGAAAAATTTATCCATGGATGTGCATAAACTGAAGAAATAGTACTGTACCAGTTTTAAATAAAAATGAACGTCAAAATACACATCATGTCCCATAGGAATCTACTTGCATTGATGTTAAACTTGGTAAGTTACTGTAGAAATATTAGGATTTATATGCACCTTTCACTGAAGTTTGTTTTCAGTACTAGGAAACAAATAAGTATTTCAGGTGGATGAATATTTCTGAGAATAATCTTGTGCAAAGTCGATTACAAATCCACATACATGAATATGAATGTATTTAGGGAGTGAATAATAAGACACATATATTTCATATTGTGAAAAATCTGGAGAGTATATATATATATATATATATATATATATATATATATATATATATATATATATACAAAACACACACAGACATTATAAAGTGGCAATATATATGCCAATCGAAATTCATGGTAAAATATGTATCATCCATAGATCCCGAAATATTAATTTTAATGAACATGGATTTATGAATAATGTTCTTCAACTAGGAAGGTCACCCATAGGTTGAATTTTAAGATCCAACAGCATTTAGCAGGAGTGATCTCTTCTCATAATTTGTATTTGCCAAGTCAGCCACCTCACAAGAATGTATATGTGATACCAGGTAGGATTCTATATGTGCATATAAAAATACATGTGCTGAATAGGCTACAGAGAAAGGGATACAGGAATTCACATATTCATTAACTTTAAAAACACATGGAGAACTATTTCAATTAAAAATTAACTAGATTTATAACACCTAACCTACATAATGCAAACGGCAAGTCCAACTATACACCATGCCTCTTCTGAACTGCTTGTATTTCTATTCTGTTTGAGTTATTTTTCTCCATCATATTAGGAATAGTAGTCAGAGTCTAGTAGGGTATAGTTTCGTGTCAGGGATTCAGTATTTTGAATGGAAAATTGGAAAATGAATCCAATGTGTATGCAAATATGTGCTACACAAAAATCTTCCCACTTTCATCCACAACAATGTCTTGACATTACCTTTGCCACAAGTAAGACACAATTAGAGGAGAAGAGTTAGAAAATACGTGAATACATATCTGGAATGGAATACGCTCAGGAGTTCCCAACCTTGGAGGTGATAGAGCAGTTTCCATAAGTAAGGGACATGGTAAACACTCCACAAACATGGAGCTCTGCTGGCCTAAATACTTCTTGAGAAACTGCCTCTGAGGTTGGGCACTTGAAATATATGTTGTTGTCAGGAGCTTTAGCTTCCTTTATAGTGAGCCCATCAAAGCTGGGTCTGCATCTATGTGACCTGGAGGACATGGTTTCTTATTTTCCAATGAACCTGAGGCAGCAGTGCTGAATTCTCTCTTTGTAGGTAAACTGTGGCCACTGGGGGCTAAGTGTCACTCCGTGTGGACTGTGAAGCCATTTGGTCCTCTTCCACTTTCTGTTGTGGTTCTTGCTGCTACACTGGGACTTTGGTATTTGCTTCACGAAATACAACAATTTCAACTGGGACACAGTGCTGGAGAGAGTTCTGTCACTGTGGTGGGACACGGTCTGCAGGAGAATGCACCAACCAGGCTTCTTTCCCACATAGCTTGCACCATTGACCATGTCAACCTGATTCTGAAAATTGCCCTGAAACCTCTCCATATATCAAAATGCCTTTACAAATAAGGGTCTGCTGGCTGCACCATGTCCTTCACAAGCCATTTGGTAGCCAATGGCCAAACCACATGGACCTACCACAGATGTTTTATCACACACCTGCACACCTGCCTACCGCTGCTCTAGGCCCACTACTCAGCAGGCTCCAACTTACTGGCATCTTTTTTCTACATTATTTTTATGAAACCCAGTCAATCAAGGCACCCTCTAGTATACTCATGATCAGCAACAGGACACCCAAAGATTCTCCAGTTCCACCTGGTCATGGGATTTTCAAAAATTTCATGGTATTTATCTAGCCATTTTTCAAGGATGAAGTTGGAGGCACTGTGGGTTTCAAGAACCAATAAATGTTGAGGAAGCTCATTTCAATGAAACTCTGGAGAACTCTCATAGGCAAGGCTTCCCAAAGAGTGGCCAAAAGGTCAAATATAGTCAGGCCCATTTAGGTATACGTTGTGAGTTCCATGTGTGTTTTGACTCTCAACTATGGCTACCAAGTCTTTAAGAATAAAATCATGGGATATCTTGGCTGATATTCCCAGTGGTCTGTGGAAAGCCACCCTGGGCCTTGATCTCAGTTTATAAGAGCGACTCTCATGCGTGGCCTCCTAAATTTCAACACAATTCATGCAATACTTCTCTGAGGTCAGTTCCAGAACTCAGTCTCTAAGGGGATTCACACCAGACTTCAAGCCCAGGTGGACCCTGTCATCTCTTCCAACCGTCACACAAATGACCACAATTAATACCAAAACAATCCCACATTGCCCTCCTCTTCTTCCATAAAGGCACTCATCATAACATCTGGCTGGAGGTTTCCATGAGAGGCACAGCCCAAGACAGTGTCCAAAATAAGCTCCCTTGGCCCTCATTTGCCTAAAGTCAGGGTGGCTTGGACACCCTTCTTGTGCACCAGGAGTGATCTGTAAGGGTAAAAGAAATTGAAATTAAAGTGTAAAAGTTAAAGTGTAAAAGACCGGGTGTTGTAAAGTTTTTAAGCAGCAAGGCTTGAGTTAAAATGTAAAGGACCAGGTATTGTTAAGTTCCTATGCTACACGCAAAACCTGAAATTCCTGTAGCTTGTAGGACAATTCCCGGACTACCCAGTAAATATTCCCCGTGACCGCCTGGTTTTTTAATAACCTAGGACCCTGTGAGGCCTGGCACAGAGGCATTGCAGGGCCTAAACCAATCATTTTGAATGTGTACCCCGCTTTAGAACTGACCTATCAATCCCGCCTTACATGTTCCCACCAATAAATGAACTAATCATGTTTAGGAATTGTTGTTTGATTTTCCCGTGGTGTATGATGATTTCTTAAAGGAGACTGTAATATATGTAAAGTCCCGCCCTGCCCAAAAAGTGTACTTAAGCACTGCTCAACCCCTGCTCGGGGCTCTGGGATGCTCTCCCATCTTGAGTGAGCAAGTAGCCCCAGCATGCTGGATTGGATCCTCAATAAACGCCTTTTACTGTTGCATGAGCCGCAGTTTCTTGATGGTCTCTTCCTCCAACATTCGCCTGAAACTTACATTTGGTGCATTGGCCGGGAATCACGCAGCGCAGGACAAGGAGACCTCAACGAACCTTTCTGGGGGTAAGTAAGGCACCTCTTTCCTTCAAAAATGATTATGGAAATCGAAAATAATGTGTTTGGAAAGAATCTCATGAAAAGAACAGTCAAGAAACATGGAGGAATACATATGTTCTGAAGCAGGAAGTAATTGAAAGTGAACCAAATGCCTACATATTTGTGAACTTGTGGATGAAAAGTTTTATCCTATGATATCCATCAACTGAAGAAATAGTAATGTACCACTGTTGAATAAAAATGAACTTCAAAATACACATCATGTCCCATAGGATTATACTTGCATTAATGTTAAACTGGGTCAGTTACCATGCAAATATTAGGATTTGTAAGCACAATTCACCGAAGTTTGTTTTCAGTACTGGAAAATAAATATGTATTTTATGTGGATGAATTTTTCTGAGAATAATCTTGTGCAAATTTGATTACAAATCCACATACATGAATATGAATGTATTTAGGGAGTGAATAATAAGACACATATATTTAATATTGTGAAAAATCTGGAGAATATATATATTTATTTATTTATAAAGATAAAAACACAGACATTAAAATGTAGCAATATATATGCCAATCAAAATTCATCATGAAATATATATCATCCTCATATCCAAAAATATTCTTTTTACTGAGCATGGATTTATGTATAATGTTGTTCATCTAGGAAATTCACCAATTTGTTGAATTTTCAGTTCCATCAGTATTTAGGGGGAGTGATCTCTTTTCACAATTTGTATCATCCAAAAACAGTGAGCTCACAAGAATGTATGTGTGATACCAGGTAGGATTCTAAATATGCATAATAAAATACATGAGATGAATAGGCTACAGAGAAAAGGAGACAGAAATTTACATATGTGTTAACTTTAAAAACCCATGGAGAAGTACTACAATGAAAAGTTGACTAGATTTATAACACATACACTTGATAAAGCAGAAGGCAAGTCCTAGTATACACCATGCCACCTATGAATGGCCTGTATTTCTATTCTGTTAGGTTTCTTTTTCTCCATCATATTAGGATTAGTAGTCAGAGTCTAGTAGGGTATGGGTTAGTGTCAGGGATTCAGTATTTCAAATGGAAAATAGGAAAATGAATCTAATGTGTATGCGAATATTTGTTAGACAAAAATCTTCCTACTGTCATCCAAAAAAATGCCTTGATATTTCCTTCACCACAAGTAATACACAATTAGTGGAGAAGAGTTTGAAAATCTGTGAATATATATCTGGAAAAGAAAATGCTCAGGAGTTCACAACCTTGGAGGTGGTAGAGGAATTTCCAAAAGTAAGGTAAAGGGTAAACACTTCACAAACATGGAGCTCTGGTGGCCTAATTAATTTCTGAGAAACTGCCTCTGAGTTTGGGCCCTTGAAATATTTGTTGTTGTCAGGAGCTTTCGCTTCCTTTGTAGTGAGACCCTCAAAGCTGCGTCAGCATCTATGTGACCTGGATGACATGGTTTCTTACTTGCAATAGAACATGAGGCAGCAGTTTCGAATTCTCTCTTTGTAGGTAAACTGAGGCCACTGGGGTCTAAGTGTCTAACCATGTGGTCTGTGAAGCCATTTGGTCATACTTCACTTTTCGTGGTGTTTCTTACTGCTGCACTGGGAGTTTGGTATTGGCTTCACAAAATACAAAAAGAAAAACTGGGACACAGTGCTATAGAGAGTACTCTCACGTGTAGTGGGTGAGGGTCTGCAGGAGAATGCACCAACCAGGCTTCTATCCCCAAAAGCTTGCACCCATGTCCATATCAACCTGATTCTGAATATTGCCCTGAAACCTCTCCATATAATAAGGTCCCTTAACTTGTATGGTTCTGCTGGCTGCACCATGTCAGTCACAAGGCATTTGGAAGCCAATGGCAGATCCACATGGCCCCACGACAGATGTTTTATCATACACCTGCCCACCACTGCTCTAGGCCAACTAGTCAGCAGGCCTCAACATTCTGGCCTCTCTGTTCTCACAGTTTTCATGAAACCCAGTCAATCAATGCAATGTCTGGTACACTCGTGATCAGCAATAGACATCCAAAGGTTCTCCAGTGCCACCTGTTCATAAGAATTTAAAAAATTTCATGGTATTTATCTAGCCAATTTTCAAAGATAAATTTGGAGGCACTGTGGCATTCAATTCATTCGGGAACCATGAAATGGTGAGGAAGCTCATTTCAATTAAAGCTCGGGAGAACTCTCAGAGGCAAGGCTTCCCAAAGAGTGGCCAAAAGGTCACATTAAGCCAGGCCCATTGAGGTCTACAATTGAGGGCCATGTTTGTTTTGACTCTCCACTATGGCTTCCAAGTCTTTCTGAATAAAGTCATGTGATATCCTGGCTGAGATTCCCAGTGCTCTTTGAAAGCTATCCTGGGCCTAGATCTCAGTCTCCAAGGGCAACTCTCATGCGTGGCCTCCTAAAATCCCAACACAATTCATGCCAATACTTCTCTGAGATCTGTTCCAGAACTCAGTCTCTAAGGGGAATCACTCCAGAGTTCAAGCACAGGTGAACCCAGTCATCTCTTCCAACCACCACACAAATGACCACAATTAAACCAAAACACTCCCACATGGCCCTCATCTTCTTCAATTTAGAGACTCATCATAACCTCTGGCTGGAGGTTTCCATGAAGGGCGCAGCTTAAGACAGTGTCCAATATAAGCTCACATGCCCCTCATTTGCCTAAAGTCAGGGTGGCATGGAAACTCTTCCTGTGAAGCAGGAGTGATCAAATAGGCCTGCCAATAATACTGCTCTACTTCTCCAATTTGAGGCCTATTCTCTGTGGGGTATAGATTCTTTATGTGAATTGGGGTCATGAGAAAACTCAAGCAACTATGGGCTACCCTCTGCAGGGCTTTGAAGAATCCATTTGAGTGAGTCGAGGAGTTGGACCAAATGTTCTTTAGATATAGAGTTTTGATTAGAGAGTGAGTGTAAATGTCAGCATATGTGAACAGTCAGTCACAGTGATAAACTGGGGAAAATGTGTAGGAAAGCAGATATCAATAGAGACATTAGGAAATAAGGCAAAGTACAAAGTGAGTGATAGGATAAGACATTTTTAACAGGGTTCAGTTTCAATATATAATCTTAGGAAGAAACAAATATGTAGTCACCAATAGGAATGATATTTGAGATCATTAGTTAATCAGGGCATGGATGTTGTTAGTAATACATGCTCACTTTCAATATAGGCTTTGATACAATCATAAGTGTGACCCTTGCATTTTGTTTCAGGAATATTACTGTGATAAAATGTATATGTATATCAGGTGACTACAGTATTTCTTCCACCATTTCTGAAAGCAATATTTTAAAGACTTAAAAATTAGTATTGGGGATACAAATAGGTATACCATCGGTCTACGAATATAGAGATGATGCCTTAATAGACCATACTGTGAATAAATAATATAACTGGTTCAAACGTTAAATAATGGATTGAATTGATATCTGAAAATATATAGGAAATCTTATATTGATATACATACATTCATTCCAACCAGTTATACATCTAATGGTAATATTAGCGTTATGGTTTATCATGAAGAGTGTGTGAGTTTGGCTTCAAAAGTGATTATGGAAATCAATAATACTGTGTTTGGAAAGAATCTCATGAAAAGAACAGTCAAGAAACATGGAGGAATACATGTGTTCTGAAGTAGGAAGTGATTGAAAGTGAACCAAATGCCTATAAATTTGTGAAATTGTGGATGAAAGGATATATCCTATAATGTCCATAAACTGCAGAAATAGTAATGTACCAGTGTCTGAATAAAAATGAACTTCAAAATACACATCATGGTCCCATAGGTGTCTACTTACATTGATGTGAAACTGGTTCAGTCACTGTAGAAATATTACGAATTGTATACACCATTCACTTAATTTACTTTTCAGTACTAGGAAAAAATATGTATTTAAGGTGGATGAATATTTCTAAGAATAATTTTGTGAAAAGTTGATTATAAATCTACATACACACACATGAGTTTATTTAGGGAGTGTATAATAAGACACATATATTTCATATTTTGAAAATCTTAAGAGTAGATATCTATATCTATATAGATAGATAGATAAATAGATAGATACACACATACACAGACATTAAAATGTAGCAATATATATGCCATTCGAAATTCATCATGAAATATATATCATCCACGTATCCAAAAATATTCATTTTACTGAACATTTATTTATACATAATATTGTTCATCTAGGAAATTCACCCATAGGTGGAAATTCCAGTTCCATCTGTATTTAGAGAGAGCGATCTCTTCTCACAATTTGTATCTTCGAAAATAAGTTATCTCACAAGAATGTACATGTGATACCAGGTAGAATTCTAAAAATGCATAAAAAATACATTTGATGAATAGGCTACAGAGAAAGTGAGACAGAAATTTACATATGTGTTAACTTTAAAAACTCATGGAGAAGTATTACAATGAAAAGTTGACTAGATTTATAACACATACCATTGATAAAGCAGAAGGCAAGTCCAAGTATACACCATGCCTCCTATGAAAGGCCTGTATTTCTATTCTGTTAGGTTTCTTTTTCTCCATCATATTAGGTTTAGTAGTCAGAGTCTAGTAGGGTATGGGTTAGTGTCAGGGATTCAGTATTTCAAATGGAAAATAGGAAAATGAATCTAATATGTATGCAAATATGTGCTACACAAAAATCTTCCCACTCTCAGCCAGAACAATGCTTTGACATTACCTTCGCCCCAAATAAGACACAATTAGTGGAGAAGAGTTAGAAAATCTGTGAATACATATGTGGAAAGGAAAATGCTCAGAACTTCACAAACTTGTAGGAGGTAGAACAGTTTACAAAAAGGGAGAGGGTAAACACTTCACAAACATGGAGCTCTGCTGGCCTAATGACTTTTTGAGAAACTGCCTCTGAGGTTGGGCAGTTGAAATATGTTTTTGTCAGGAGCTTTTGCTTCCTTTGTAGTGAGACCATCAATGCTGGGTCTCCATCTATGTGACCTGGATGACATGGTTCCTTATTTTCTAGTGGACATGAGGCAGCAGTGCTGAATTCTCTATTTGTAGGTAAACTTTGGCCACTGGGGTCTAAGTATCTAACCGTGTTGTCTGTAAAGCCATTTGTTCATGCTCCACTTTCGTGGTGTTTCTTACTGCTGCACTGTGAGTTTGGTATTGGCTTCACGAAATACAAGGAGTTCCACTGGGACACAGTGCTGGAGGATGTACTCTCATATGTGGTGGGTGAGGGTCTGCAGTAAAATGCACCAATGAGGCTTAAATCCCACATAGCTTTTCAACTCGACAATAGCCCCCTTATTCTGATCATTGGCAGGAATCCTCTCCATATAACAAGATGCCTTTACATAGAAGGGTCTGCTGGATGTACCATGTCAGTGACAAGTCATTTCTAAGCCAATGCCAGATCCACGTGGACCCACAACTGATGTTTTTTCACACACCTACACTCCACTGCTTTATGCCCACTAGTCTGCAGGCTCCAACTTACTGGCATCTATGTTCTACAGCATTTTCATGAAACACAGTCAATTAAGGCACTGTCTGGTACAATCATGATTAGCAACAGGACATCCAAATGTTCTCCAGTGCCACCTGGTCATGGTAATTTCAAAAAATTCATGGTATATATCTGGATATTTTTCAATATTGAAGTTGGAGGCACTGTGGGATTCAATTTATACAGGAACCAATAAATGGTTAGGAATCTCATTTCAATGAAAGCTCTGGTGAACTCTCACAGGCAAGGCTTCCCAAAGAGTGGGCAAAAGGTCTCATGAAGCCAGGCCCATTGAGGTCTACAATGTGAGTTGCATTTGTGTTTTGACTCTCAACTATGGCTGGAATCTTTCAGAATAAAATCTTGTGATATCCTGGCTTAGATTCCCAGTGCTCTGTGTAAAGTCACCCTGGGCCAAGATCTCAGATTCCAATGGTGAATCTCATGTGTGGCTTCCTGAAATCCCAACACAATTCATGGCAATACTTCTCTGAGGTCAGTTACACAACTCAGTCTCTAAGGGGAATCACAACAGAGTTCAAGCCCAGGTGGACCCAGGCATCTCTTCCAATTGCTACACAAATGATGACAATTAAACCAAAACACTCTCGCACGGCCCTCTTCATCTTTTATATAGACACTAATCATAACCTCTAGCTGGAGGTTTCCAAGAGGGGCACAGCCCAAGACAGTGTCAAAAATAAACTCCCTTGCCCCTCATTTGCCTAAAGTCAGGGTGGCCTGGACAACGTTAGTGTGAAACAGAAGTGATCAAATAGGCCTGCCGTTAATACTACTCCACTTCTCAAATTTGAGGCATACTGACTGTGGGGTATAGATTTTTAGTGTGAATTGGAGTTATAAGAAAACCCAAGCACCTATTGTCTCCCCTCTGCAGCCTTTGAAGAACTTATTTGACACAAATGATCCCTATTCTCACTTGATGGAGGTCAGGAATCTTACAGAGGAAGGCGAGAGGCATCATCCACAATCACTGATCTTTTTTCCATTTAGGTTTTGGATGCCCACATGGGATCTTTCTTTAGATTCATCAGGTGCTGAAAATCTAAACTACAGGCTCACACAGGGCCAAGAGGCTGATTCAGACACATCCATTTCCAAAGCTATGAAGCAAAGAGCCACAGGTGATGCCCATTCATTTCCATTTTAAAACTGTTTTTCTTCAGGCTTCACAAAGGGGTGGCCTGAGGCAAAGACCTTTCTGACATTCAGAGCAACAGAACAATAGGTAATCAAAAGGCCCCAAGCAGGGTTTCTCCACGGAGACTTTCCTGGTTACTCTGATATATGAGTTTTCTGAGATGCTCGCCATTCCCTTCAGCTATCCAGTACATGGCCATGTCACAGAGCTTGGAGGTGGTACATATCTTGTACAAAAATACATGATACTAATCTTGAGAGTGGCCAGAATTCATGAAAAAATGGAAAATTAGGTAGATAGCCGGTGTTGCCCATGGATAAGGCAAGCCTCAGTCCATTCATTAATTGGAAAGGATGCATGCTGGGAAGCTTTCTACTAGACAGGACACAACCAGTGAGCTATTTTTTTCTAATATCTACAAAGAAAAATACAGTGGGATACACAGACATAGAAAGAGTCTCCTTGTCAAATGACTTACTGGAAACAGTCCACTCCAAACCAAACAAACCTCCTTTTTTACCTATTCTCAGAACATGAGAAAAAAACCACAAACACAAACCAACACCCACAAATGCAACTTTTTCCCACAAGTAGGTCTGTCACTATCTGGAGTGTCCTCTGACTGGTAGGCCATATGATGTTCCCCAGAAATGGCCTTTCTGTCTCACATCTGGTCTCCTTGGTCAACTCTGTGAAGTTGTCAGGAGGCAGTGGTGAGCCAATTCCTGTCCTCTCAGGAAAGACCCCTCTTCAGAGCTTTCTTGGTATTTGGCAACCCTTACATCAGTAGGTACCAAGAAAGACTGACTCTGTCCTTAGTGAATCCAAACAAGTGAGCCCACTGCAACTGGGACTGGGACTGGCTCTGGGTGCCTGGCTTCCTGGATCACAAAATTCAGAGAGTTCCATCACCAAGGAAATGAGGTGAGGTCACTACCTTCAGGAAATAAATGAGGTCCCTGTCTTGGCCACCACTTTGTCCTAACAGTTGCGTCCTAGTGTCTCCTGACATGGAGGCTGCCCTACTTCCTGTGATACATTCACATGTTAGAATGGTATAGAAACCATAGTCACCTGGGAACAGCTCTCCACACAGGCCTGCTTTGGTCCATCTTCCCTGCATTAAAAATAGAGAGGAAGACTCAGACACATCCTTTCATCCTGACCATGTTGTTTGCCATGGAATATGACTTTTGTTCTCTCAGGTCTTTCATAGCTGCCAACATCTTCTCCAGGGATTATTTCTGCATGGATTTTGAGGTACTCAGCAGGTGGAAGATCTCCTAACTTCCTGTATTGTAATATCAACTTTATCCCTCCTCTTCTGTAAAGTGAGATTGAGGGAACATTGTATGGTTAGGGTTAATAGCATGTTCCATTTGGCATAGGAATCATTCTGCTGGATGAATAATGGTATTGGGAACCAGCGATATTTAAAAGAATATAGAGGTAAAATATAAGTATGAAAACAGAAATCTAGGTAATATTTTAAGCCCAGAAGGATTTGGGCCCTTGATTGGGATCCTTAGCTTGAGTAATGTTTTGCACCGAGGTCTCAGTTAAATTGATATACAATGGCATAAGACCCTGTACCTCAGATGATTGAATGTAGAAGAGAACATCCAGTGAAAAAGGGATAGTGTGTAGGATTACAAAGATAGTCAGTAGGTTTAGGAGGAAGAGTGAGTCTAGGATTTGGACCAAAAGTTCTTTAGCAATAGGTTTCGGTTAGAGAGTGAATATTAATGGCACCATATGTGAAAAGTCGGGCACAATGATGAACTGGGAAAAAATATGTAGGAAAGCAGACATCAATAGAGACATTAGGAAATCAGGCAAAGTATAACGTGAGTGATAGGATTAGACATTTTCAACAGGGTTGAGGTTGAATACATAATCTTAAAAAGAAACAAAAATGTAGTCACCAATTGGATTGACATTTGAGAGCATTAGGCAAACTGGGCATGAATGTTTTTAGTAATCCATGTTCACATTCCATTGAGGCTTTCTTGCAATCATAACGGTGACCTTTGCATTTTGTGTCCAGAATATTACTGTGATAATATGTATATGTAGATCAGGTGACATGAGTATTTCTTCCACCTTTTCTGGGAGCAATATTTTGAAAACATATGAATTAGTACTGGGGATACTAATAGGTTTACCCTGTGTTGATGAATATAGAGATGATGCATTAATAGACCATACTGTGAAAAAATTATATGACTGGTTCCAAATTTAAATAATGGATTGTTTTAATATCTGAAAATATAGAGGAAATCATATATTGATATACGTACATTAATTCCAACCAGTTATATATCTAATGGTATTATTAGGGTTACCGTTTATCATGAATAGTGTGTGAGTTTTGCTTCAAAAATGATTATTCAATCGAAAATAACGTGTTTAGAAAGAAGTCCAGTGAAAAGACCGGTCAAGAAACATGAAGGAATATATGTGTTCCGAAGGAGGAAGTGATTGAAAGTGAACCAAATATTTATAAATTTGTGAACTTGTGAATGAAGGGATATATTTTATGATGTCCATAAACTGAATAAATAATAACGTACCAAGTTTGAATAAAAATGAACTTTAACAAACACATCATATCAAATAGGAATGTATTTGCATTGATGTTAAACTTGGTCAGTTACTCTAGAAATATTAGGATTTGTAAGAACCCTTCCCTGAAGTTAGTTTTCAGTACTAGGAAACAAATATGTATGTCAGTGAATGTATATTTCTGAGAATAAACTTGTTAAAAGTTAATTATAAATCCACATAAATGAATATGAATGAATTCAGGCGGTGTATAAGAAGACATATATTTCATATTTTGGAAAATCTGGAGACTATATATATGTAGACACACAAACACACACACATTATAATGTCACAATATATATGTCAATCGAAATTCATCATGAAAAATAACTCATCCGCATATCACAAAATATTCATTTTACTGAACATGGATGTATGTAGAATGTTGTTCATCTAGGAAGCTCACCCATGGGTTGAATTTTCTGTACCAACAGCATTTAGGAGGAGTGATCTCTTCTCACAAATAGTATCTGCCAAGTCAGTCACCTCACAAGAATGTACGTGTGAAACCAGGTAGGATTCTATTTGTGCATATAAAAATACATGTGCTTAATAGGCTACAGAGAAAGGGAGACAGGAATTCATATATTTCTTAACTTTAAAAACACATGGAATAGTGTGTAGTGTCCCTCTTTATTTCTTTTGATTAACTTTGGCTTAAAAAAAGAATTTTATTGAGAATTTTGGTATATATGTTTGTCAGGAATATTGCTCTGAAGTTTTCTTTCCTTGATGTGTCTTTGTCTGATTTTGGTATGTGAGTGATACTAGCCTCATGAAATGAGTTTGGAGGAGTTCCATGCTTTTCTATTTTATGGAATAATTTGAGGAGTATTGTGATGAATGCTTCTTTGAAGGTCTTGTAGAACTTGACTGAGAATCTGTCTGTTCCTGGGCTTTGCTTGATTGGTAGGCTGTTGACAGCAACTTCTATTTCATTGCTTGAAATTGATTTGTTTAAATTGTTCATGTCCTACTAATTCAGTTTGGGTATTTCTCTAAAATTTTATTGATGTCATCATTGTATTTTAATTTATTAGAGTATAAATTTTCAAATTAGTTTTTAATTATTCTCTGTATTTTAGTTGTGTACTCTGTAAAAGTTCTTTTACGATCATTAATTTTAGTAATTTGAGGTTTTTTTTCTTCATTAGCTTGGTTAAGGATGTGTCAATTTTATTTAGTTTTCGAAGATTAAATTTTGTTTTGTGTCAAAAAAAAATAACACATGGAAAAGTATTTCAGCAAATTGAATAGATTTATAACTCCTACCTTATATCATGCAAAAGGCAAGTCCAACTATACACCATGTCCCTTCTGAAATGCTTGTATTTCTATTCTGTTTGGGATGTTTTTCTCCATTATATTAGTATTAGTAGTCAGAGTCTAGTAGGGTATATGAATGTTTCTGAGAATAATCTTGAGAAAAGATGATTATAAATACACATTCATGAATATGAAAAATTTAGGAAGTGCAAAATAAGACAAAACTATTCCATATTTTCAAAAATTTGGAGAGTATATCTATTTCTATCTATATCTATATCTATATCTATACACACACACACACACACACACACACACACACAACACTCACAGACATTAAAAGTACCAATATAAATGCCAATAGAAATTCATCAGTAAATATATATCATCCACAGATGCAAAAATATTTATTTTACTGAACATGAGTTTATGTATAATGTTGTTCTACTAGGACGCTCTCCTATAGGTTGAATTTTCATTTAAAAGAGTTTTAGGAGGAGTGAACTCTTCTCACAATTTGTATCTGCCAAGACAGCCACCTCACAAAAATGTACGTGTGATACCTGGTAGGATTCTATATATGCATATAAATATACATGTGTGAATAGGCTACAGAAAAGGGAAACAAGAATTCACATATTTGTTAAATTTAAAAACACATGGAGAATATCTCCATTAAAATTTGACTAGATTTATAACACCTACCTTACATAATGCAAATGTCAAGTCCAACTATACAACATGTCTCATCTGAAGTGCTTGTATTTCTATTGTGTTGGGTTAATTTTTCCCATTATAATAGGATGAATAGTCTGAGTCTACTAGGTATGGCTTAGTGTCAGGGATTCAGTATTTGAATGGAAAATTGGAAAATGAATCCAATGTGTATGTAAATATATGCTGCACAAATATCCTCCCACTCTCATCCAGAACAATGCCTTGATATTACCTTCACCCCAAGTAAGACGCAATTAGAGGAGAAGAGTTACAAAATCAGTGAATACATATCTGGAATGTAAATTGCTCAGGAGTTCACAACCTTGGAGGTGGTAGAGGAGTTTCCAAAACTAATGAACAGGGTAAACACTCCACAAACATGGAGCTCTGCTGGCCTAAAAACTTTTTGAGAAACTGCGTCTGAGCTTCCGGAATTGAAATATATGTTGTTTTCAGATGATTTGGCTTCCTTTGTAGTGAGACCATCAAAGCTGGGTCTGCATCTATGTGACCTGGAGGACATGGTTTCTTATTTTCCAATGAACAAGATGAAGCAGTGCTGAATCCACTCTTTGTAGGTAATCTGAGGCCACTGGGGACTTAGTGTCTCCCCGTGTGGACTGTGAAGCCATTAGGTCCTCCACCACTTTTTGTGGTGTTTTTGCTGCTGCACTGTGAGTTTGGTATTTGTTTCACGAAATACTAGGAGCTAAACTGAGACACAGTGCTGGAGGGAGTTGTGTCACGTGTGGTTGGTCAGGGTCTGCAAGAGAATGCACCAACTAGGCTTCTATCTCTCACAGCTTGCCCCATTGCCCCCTTGTCCATATCAACCTGATTCTTCGTTTTCCTCTGAAAACTCTCCATATAACAAGATGCCTTTACATATAAGGGTCTGCTGGCTGCACCATGTCAGTTACAAGCCATTTGGAATCCAATGGTAGATCCACATGGCCCTACCACGGATGTTGTATCAAACACCTCCCCACCACTGCTCTAGACCCACTACTCAACAGGCTCCAACTTACTGGCATCTCTGTTCTACACCATTTTCATGAAACTCAGTAAATCAAGGCACTGTCTGGTATATTCATGAACAGTAACAGGACATCCAATATTTCTCCAGTGCCACCTGGTCATAGGAATTTCAAAAATTTCATGGTATTTATCTAGCCATTTCTCGAGCATGAAGTTGGAGGCACTATGGATTTCAATTCATGCAGCAAACATTAAATGGTGAGGAAGCTCATTTCAATGAATTCTCTGGAGAACTCTCACAGGCAAGGCTTCCCAAAGAGTGGACAAAAGGTCATATTAGGCCAGGCCCATTGAGGTCTACAATGTGAGGTCCATGTGTGTTTTGACTCTCAACTATGGCTGCCATTTCTTTAAGAATAAAATCATGTGATATCCTTGCTGAGTTTCCCAGGCCACTGTGGAAATCCACCCGGGGCCTAGGTCTCAGTTTCCAAGAGCGACTTTCATGCTTGGCCTCTTAAAATCCCAATAAAATTCATGGCAATGCTTCTCTGAGTTCAGTTCCAAAACCCAGTCTCTAAGGGGTATCACACCAGAGTTCAAGACTACGTGTACCCAGTCATTTTTTCCAATGCCACACAAATGACCAAAATTAAAATTAAAACACTCCCACATGGCCCTTATCTTATTAAATATAGGCAATCATCTTAACCTCTGGCTGGATGTTTCCATGAGGGGCCCAGCCAAAGACACTGTCCAAAATCAGCTCGTTTGCCCCTCATTTGCCTAACGTCAGGGTAGCCTGGACACAGTTTCTGTGAACCAGGAGTGAACAAATAAGCCTGCCGTTAATACTTCTGTGTTCTTCCAATTTGAGGCCTACTGATTTTAGATATCGATTCTTTAGGTGATTTAGAGTCATGCAAAAACACAAGCACCTCTGCAGGGCTTTGAAGAACTCATTTGACCCAAAGAATCCCTATTCTCATTTGATGGAGTGCAGGAACCTAACAGAGGAAGGCAAGAGACTTCATCCACAATGAATGATATTTTTTGCCATTTTGGTTTTGGAAGCTCACATGGGATCATTCTTAAGATCCATCAGGTGCTGAGAATCTAAGTCACAGCCACACACAGGTCCAAGAGGCTGATAAAGACACATCCCTTTCGAAAGCAATTAAGCAAGAGCCACAGGTGAGGCCCATTCATTTCCATTTGAAAACTGTTTTCTTCAGGCTTCACAAAGGGGTGGCCTGAGCAAAGACCTTCCTGACATTCAGTGCAACACAACAATAAGTAAGCAAAAGGCCCAAAGCAGGGTTTCTGCACTGAGACTATCCTGGTCACACTGATATCTGAGTTTCCTGAGATGCTCGCCATTCTCTTCAGCTATCCAGTACATGGCCATGTCACAGAGCTTGGAGGTGGTACATATTTAGGACACAAATCCATGAGCCTATTCTGGAGAGTGGCCAGAATTCAGGAAGAAAACAACAACTTAGAAAGATAGCAGGTGTTGCACATCGATAAGACAAGTTGCAGTCCATTCATATATTGGGCAGGATGAATTATGGGAAGATTTATACTAGACAGGACACATCCATTAATGCATTCTCTTTTCTAATGTCTACAACAACGGACACAGTGGGATACACAGAAACAGAAACACTCGCCGTGTCAAATGACTTACTAGAAACTGTCCAGTCCAAACCAAACAAACCGCCTTTCCTATCTATTCTCAGAACATGAGACAAAACAACAAACCCACACCCACTCCCACAAAGGCACCTCCTTCCCCCAAGTAGGTCTGTGACTATCCGGAGTGTCCTCTGACCGGTGGGCCATACAATGTTCCCCCGAAATGGCCTGTCTTCTCTCAGATTGTGTTTCCTTGACCAACTCTGTGAAGATGTCAGGAAAAAGTGGTTAGACACTACCTGTTTTCTCAGAAATGGTCCACCTTCAGAGCTCTCCTGACATTTGGCCATTCTCACATCATTAGGTACCAAGAAAACTGACTCTGTCCTTGGGAAATCCAAACAAGTGAGCCCACTGGGACTGGGACTGGGACTGCATCTGGGTGCCTGGCTTCTTGGATACCAAGTTCAGAGAGTTCCATCACCAAGGAAATGAGGTATGTCACATTCTTTGGAACTGAATGAGGTCACTGCCTTGGCAACCACTTTGTCCTAACAGTTGCTTCCAAGGGTAACATAAGATGGAGGTTGCCCCTACTTCCTGTGACACTTTCATAAGGTAGAATGTATATCAACCATTGGCACCCGGGAACAACTTTCCACTCAGGCCTGGTTTGGTCCCTCTTCTCTACAATAAGAAGAGAGATGCAGATTCAGAAACATCCCTTCATTCTGACCAGGTTGTTTGCCATGGAAGATGACTTTTGCTCTCTCAGTTGCTTCATACCTGCGTACAACTTCTCCAGGTATCATTTTTGCATGGACATTTGAGGTTCTCATTAGGTGGAAGGTCCCCAACTTTCGTGTATTGTAAGAACCACTCTGTCCCTGCTCTTCTGTAAAATGATTGAGGGAACAGTGTATACTTGGGGTAAAAAACAGGTTTGATTTGGGTTACGAACGATTCTGTGCGATGAATAATGGTATTGGTAACCTGCAATATTTACAAGAATATAGAGGTGATATATAAGTATGAAAAGAGAAATCTAGGTATGATTTGAAGCCCAGAAGGGTTTTGCCCTTGATTGGGATACTTAGCTTTGAATTATGTTCTGCAAAGATGTCTCAGATAATTCGATATACAATTTCATAGGACCTTGTACAATGGATGATTGAATTTAGAAGAGAACATCCAGTCAAAAAGGGATATTCAGTAGGATTAGGAAGATAGTCGGTAGGTTTAGGAAGAAGAGTGAGTATAGGATTTGGACCAAAAGTTCTTTAGCAATACACTTTTGGTTATAGAGTGAATGTAAATGTCAGCTCATATGAAGAGTCAGTCACTATGTTGAACTGGGGAAAATATGTAGAAAAGCAGATATCAATAGAAACATTACGAAATCAGGCAAATTATAAAGTGAGTGATAGAATTGGACATTTTCAACAGGGTTGGGTTTGAATGTATAAATTAGGAAAAAAAAAATGTAGTCACCAATAGGATTGACAATTGACAGCATTAGGCAACCTGGACACGGATGTTTTTAGAAATCCATGTTCACCTTCCTTTTAGGTTTTGGTACAATCATAAGTGTGACCTTTCCATTTTTGTCCAGAATATTACTGTGATAATGAGGTGACATGAGTATTTCTTTCACCATTTCTGGAAGCAATATATTGAAGATGTAAAATAAGAATCGGGGTACAAAGAGGTGTACCCTGTTTCTATGAACATAGAGAAAAAGCATGAATAGACCATACTGTGAATAAATAATATAACTTTTTTGAACTTTAAATAATGAATTGAACTCATATCTGAAAAATTAAAGGAAATCGTATATTGATATACAATCATTCATTCCAACCAGTTATATATCTAAACGAAATATTAGTGTTTTGGTTTATCATGAAGAGTGTGTGAGTTTTGCTTAAAAATGATTATGGAAATTCAAAATAATGTGTATGGAAAGAAGTCTCATGAAAAGACCAGTCAAGAAAACCTGAGAATACATGTGTTCAGAAGCAAGAAGTGATTAAAGTTGAAACAAATGCCTATTAATTTGTTAACTTGTGCATGAAATGTATATCCTATGATGTGCAAAAACTGAAGAAACAATAATGTACCAGTGTCGAATACAAATGAATGACAATTTACATATCATGTCCCATAGGAGTCTACTTGCATTGATGTTAGGCTGGGTCAGTTACTGTAGAATAATTAGGATTTGTATGCACCATTCACTGAAGTTAGTTTTCAGTACTAGGAAACAAATATGTATTTCAGGTGGATGAATATTTCTGATTATAATCTTGTGAAAAGTTGATTATAAATCCACATACATGAACATGAATGAATTTAGAGAGTGTATATTAGACATATATATTTCATATTTTGAAAAATTTGGAGAGTATATCTATATCTATATCTACACACACACACACACACACACACACACACACACACAACACTCACAGACATTAAAAAGTGCCAATAAAATGCGAATCGAAATTCATCAGTAAATATATATCATCCACAGATGCAAACATATTTATTTTACTGAACATGAGTTTATGTATTATGTTGTTCTACTCCGACGCTCTCCTATAGGATGAATTTTCATTTCCAACAGCATTTAGGAGGAGTGAACTCTTCTCACAATTTGTATCTGCCAAGACAGCCACCTCACAAAAATGTACGTGTGATACCTGGTAGGATTCTATATATGCATATAAATATACTTGTGTGAATAGGCTACAGAAAAGGGAAACAAGCATTCACATATTTGTTGAGTTTAAAAACACATGGAGAATATTTCCATTAAAATTTGACTAGATTTATATCTCCTAACTAATATAATGCAAATGTCACGTCCAACTATACAACATGTCTCCTCTGAAGTGCTTCTATTTCTATTGTGTTGGGTTAATTTTCCCCATTATATTAGGATGAATAGTCTGAGTCTACTCGGTATGGGTTAGTGTCAGGGATTCAGTACTTCGAATGGAAAATTGGAAAATGAATCCAATGTGTATGTAAATATATGCTGCACAAATATCCTCCCGCTCTCATCCAGAAGAATGCCTTGACATTACCTTCACCCCAAGTAAGACACAATTAGAGGAGAAGAGTTACAAAATCAGTGAATACATATCTGGAATGGAAAATGCTCAGGAGTTCACAACCTTGGAGGTGGTAGAGGAGTTTCCAAAACTAATGAACAGGGTAAACACTCCACAAACATGGAGCTCTTCTGGCCTAAAAACTTTTTGAGAAACTGCCTCTGAGCTTCCGCACTTGAAATATATGTTGTTTTCAGGAGATTTGGCTTCCTCTGTAGTGAGACCATCAAAGCTGGGTCTGCATCTATGTGACCTGGAGGACATGGTTTCTTATTTTCCAATGAACAAGATGAAGCAGTGCTGAATCCTCTCTTTGTAGGTAAACTGAGGCCACTGGGGACTAAGTGTCTCCCCGTGTGGACTGTGAAGCCATTTGGTCCTCCTCCACTTTTTGTGGTGTTTTTGCTGCTGCACTGTGAGTTTGGTATTTGTTTCACGAAATACTAGGAGCTAACCTGGGACACAGAGCTGGAGGGAGTTCTGTCACGTGTGGTGTGTCAGGTCTGCAAGAGAATGCACCAACTAGGCTCCTATCTCTCACAGCTTGCCCCATTGCCCCCTTGTCCATATCAATCTGATTCTTCATTTTCCTCTGAAAACTCTCCATATAAGAAGATGCCTTTACATATAAGGGTCTGCTGGCTGCACCATGTCAGTTACAAACCATTTGGAATCCAATGGTAGATCCACATGGCCCTACCACGGATGTTTTTTCAAACACCTCCCCACCACTGCTCTAGACCCACTACTCAGCAGGCTCCAACTTACTGGCATCTCTGTTCTACACCATTTTCATGAAACTCAGTAAATCAAGGCACTGTCTGGTATACTCATAATCAGCAACAGGACATCCAATGTTTCTCCAGTGCCACCTGGTCATAGGAATTTCAAAAATTTCATGGTGTTTATCTAGCCATTTTTCAAGCATGAAGTTGGAGGCAATGGGGGTTTCCATTCATTCAGCAAACATTAAATGGTGAGGAAGCTCATTTCAATGAATTCTCTGGAGAACTCTCACAGGCAAGGCTTCCCAAAGAGTGGAAAAAGGTCACATTAGGAAAGGACCATTGAGGTCTACAATGTGAGGTCCATGTGTGTTTTGACTCTCAACTATGGCTGCCATTTCTTTAAGAATAAAATCATGTGATATCCTTGCTGAAATTCCCAAGCCTCTGTGGAAATGCACCCGGGCCCTAGGTCTCAGTTTCCAAGAGTGACTTTCATGCGTGGCCTCTTAAAATCCCAACAAAATTCATGGCAATGCTTCTCTGAGTTCAGTTCCAAAACCCAGTCTCTAAGGGGAATGACACCAGATTTCAAGCCCACGTACACCCAGTCATTTTTTCCAATGCCACACAAATGACCAAAAATAAACCAAAACCCTCCCACATGGCCCTCATCTTATTCCATATAGTCAATCATCTTAACCTCTGGCTGGAGGTTTCCATTAGGGGCGCAGCCCAAGACAGTGTCCAAAATCAGCTCATTTGCCCCTCATTTGCCTAAAGTCAGGGTAGCCTGGAAACCGTTTCTGTGAATGAGGAGTGAACAAATAAGCCTGCCGTTAATACTTCTGTGTTTCTCCAATTTGAGGCCTACTGAATTTAGGTATCGATTCTTTAGGTGATTTCGAGTCATGCAAAAACACAAGCACCTCTGCAGGGCTTTGAAGAACTCATTTGACCCAAAGAATCCCTATTCTCATTTGATGGAGTGCAGGAACCTAACAGAGGAAAGCAAGAGACTTCATTCACAATGAATGATATTTTTTGCCATTTTGGGTTTGGAAGCTCACATGGGATCATTCTTAAGATCCATCAGGTGCTGAGAATCTAAGTCACAGACACACACAGGTCCAAGAGTCTGATAAAGACACATCCGTTTCCAAAGCAATTAATGAAATAGCCACAGGGGAGGCCCATTCATTTCCATTTGAAAACTGTTTTCTTCAGGCTTCAGAAAGGGGTGGCCTGAGGCAAAGACCTTCCTGACATTCAGTGCAACACAACAATAAGTCAGCAAAAGGCCCAAAAGCAGGGTTTCTGCACTGAGACTTTCCTGGTCACACTGATATCTGAGTTTTCTGAGATGCTCGCCATTCTCTTCAGCTATCCAGTACGTGGCCATGTCACAGAGCTTGGAGGTGGTACCATCTTGGACACAAATCCATGAGCCTATTCTGGAGAGTGGCCAGAATTCGGGAAGAAAACAACAACTTAGAAAGATAGCAGATGTTGCACATCGATAAGACAAGCTGCAGTCCATTTATATATTGGCAGGATGAATTATGGGAAGATTTATACTAGACAGGACACATCCATTAATGCATTCTCTTTTCTAATGTCTACAACAATGGACACAGTGGAATACACAGAAACAGAAACACTCGCCGTGTCAAATGACTTACTAGAAACTGTCCACTCCAAACCAAACAAACCGCCTTTCCTATCTATTCTCAGAACATGAGACAAAACAACAAACCCACACCCACTCCCACAAAGGCACCTCCTTCCCCCAAGTAGGTCTGTGACTATCTGGGGTGTCCTCTGACTGGTGGGCCATACTCTGTTCCCCCAAAAGGTCCTGTCTTCTCTCCGATCTTGTTTCCTTGAACAACTCTGTGAAGAAGTCAGGAAAAAGTGGTTAGCCACTACCTGTTTTCTCAGGAAAGGTCCATCTTCAGAGCTCTCCTGGCATTTGGCCTTCCTCACATCATTAGGTACC
The DNA here is from genome assembly GCF_048772815.1 of Callospermophilus lateralis. Lineage (NCBI taxonomy): Eukaryota > Metazoa > Chordata > Mammalia > Rodentia > Sciuridae > Callospermophilus > Callospermophilus lateralis. Next base: position 647,244 of record NW_027515958.1, on the reverse strand, counting down.
AAGAAAACTGACTCTGTCCTTGGTAAATCCAAACAAGTGAGCCCACTGGGACTGGGACTGGGACTGCCTCTGGGTGCCTGGCTTCTTGGATACCAAGTTCAGAGAGTTCCATCACCAAGGAACTGAGGTATGTCACATTCTTTGGAACTGAATGAGGTCACTGCCTTGGCAACCAATTTGTCCTAACAGTTGCTTCCAAGGGTAACATAAGATGAAGTTTGCCCCTACTTCCTGTGACACTTTCATAAGGTAGAATGTATATCAACCATTGGCACTCGGGAACAGCTCTCCACCCAGGCCTGGTTTTGTCCATGTTCTCTACAATAAGAAGAGAAAGGCCTATTCAGACACATCCCTGCATCCTGACCAGGTTGTTTGCCATGGAAGATGACTTTTGCTCTCTCAGGTTCTTCATACCTGCTTACAACTTCTCCAGGTATCATATGTGCATGGACATTTGAGGTTCTCTTCATGTGGAAGGTCCCCAACTCTCCTGTATTGTAAGAACCACTCTGTCCCTGCTCTCTGTAAAATGATTGAGGGAACAGTGTATACTGGGGGTTAAAAACAGGTTTGATTTTGGTTACGTATGACTCTGTGCGATGAATAATGTTATTGGGAACCTGAAATATTTACAAGAATATTGAGGTGAAATATAAGTATGAAAACAGAAATCTAGGTATGATTTGAAGCCCAGAAGGGTTCTGCCCTTGATTGGGATACTGAACTTTGAATTATGTTCTGCAAATTTGTCTCAGATAATTCGATATACAATGGCATAGGACCTTGTACATTGGATGATTGAATTTAGAAGAGACCATCTAGTCAAAAAGGGATATTCAGTAGGATTAGGAAGATAGTCAGTAGGTTTCGGAAGAAGAGTGAGTATAGGATTTGGACGAAAAGTTCTTCAGAAATAGACTTTCAGTTATAGAGTGAATGTATATTTCAGCACATATGAAGAGTCAGTCACTATGTTGAACTGGGGAAAATATGTAGAAAAGCAGATATCAATAGAAACATTACGAAATCAGGCAAAGTATAAAGTGAGTGATAGAATTAGACATTTTCAACAGGGTTGAGTTTGAATATATAAACTAGGAAAAAACAAAAATGTAGTCACCAATAGGATTGACAATTGACAGCATTAGGCAACCTGGAAAAGGATGTTTTCAGAAATCCATGTTCACTTTCCATTTAGGCTTTGGTACAATCATAAGTGTGACCTTTCCATTTTTTTTCCAGAATATTACTGTGATAATGAGGTGACATGAGTATTTCTTTCACCATTTCTGGGAGCAATATATTGAAGATGTAAAATAGAATCGGGGGTAGAAAGAGGTGTACCCTGTTTCTATGAACATAGAGAATAAGCATGAATAGACCATACTGTGAATAAATAATATAACTTTTTTGAACTTTACATAATGAATTGAACTGATATCTGAAAAATTAAAGGAAGTCGTATATTGATATACAATCATTCATTCCAACCAGTTATATATCTAATGGAAATATTAATGTTTTGGTTTATCATAAAGAGTGTGTGAGTTTTGCTTCAAAATGATTATGGAAATTCAAAATAATGTGTTTGGAAAGAAGTCTCATGAAAAGACCATTCAAGAAACCCTGACAATACATGTGTTCTGAAGCAAGAAGTGATTAAAGTTGAAACAAATGCCTATTAATTTGTGAACTTGTCGATGAAATGTATATCCTATGATGTGCAAAAACTGAGGAAACAATAATGTAGCAGTGTCGAATACAAATGAATGACAAATTACATATCATGTCCCATAGGAGTCTACTTGCATTGATGTTAGACTGGGTCAGTTACTGTAGAATAATTAGGATTTGTATGCACAATTCACTGAAGTTAGTTTTCAGTACTAGGAAACAAATATGTATTTCAAGTGGATGAATATTTCTGATTATAATCTTGTGAAAAGTTGATTTCAAATCCACATACATGAACATGAATGAATTTAGAGAGTGTATATTAGACACATATATTCCATATTTTGAAAAATTTGGAGAGTATATCTATATCTATATCTACATCTATATATATATCTATATCTATCTATCTATCTATCTATCTATATATATATATATATATATATATATATATATATATACATATACACACACACACACACACACACACACAACACTCACAGACATTAAAAAGTACCAATATAAATGCCAATCGAAATTCATCAGTAAATATATATCATCCACAGATGCAAACATATTTATTTTACTGAACATGAGTTTATGTATAATGTTGTTGTACTAGGACGCTCTCCTATATGTTGAATTTTCATTTCCAACAGCATTTAGGATGAGTGAACTCTTCTCACAATTTGTATCTGCCAAGACAGCCACCTCACAAAAATGTACATGTGATACCTGGTAGGATTCTATATATGCATATAAATATACATGTGTGAATAGGCTACAGAAAAGGGAAACAAGAATTCACATATTTGTTAAGTTTAAAAACACATGGAGAACATTTCAATTAAAATTTGGCTAGATTTATAACTCCTACCTTATATAATACAAATGTCAAGTCCACCTATACAACATGACTCCTCTGAAGTGCTTGTATTTCTATTGTGTTGGGTTAATTTTCCCCATTATATTAGGATGAACTGTCTAAGTCTACCAGGTATGGGTTAGTGTCAGGGATTCAGTACTTCGAATGGAAAATTGGAAAATGAATCCAATGCGTATGTAAATATATGCTGCACAATTTCCTCCCGCTCTCATCCAGAAGAATGCCTTGACATCACCTTCACCCCAAGTAAGACACAATTAGAGGAGAAGAGTTACAAAATCAGTGAATACATATCTGGAATGGAAAATGCTCAGGAGTTCACAACCTTGGAGGTGGTAGAAAAGTTTCCAAAACTAAGGAACAGGGTAAACACTCCACAAACATGGAGCTCTGCTGGCCTAAAAACTTTTTGAGAAACTGCGTCTGAGCTTCCGCAATTGAAATATATGTTGTTTTCAGATGATTTGGCTTCCTTTGTAGTGAGACCATCAAAGCTGGGTCTGCATCTATGTGACCTGGAGGACATGGTTTCTTATTTTCCAAAGAACTAGATGAAGCAGTGCTGAATCCTCTCTTTGTAGGTTAACTGAGGCCACTGGAGACTAAGTGTCTCCCCGTGTGGACTGTGAAGCCATTTGGTCCTCCTCCACTTTTTGTGGTGTTTTTGCTACTGCACTGTGAGTTTGGTATTTGTTTCACGAAATACTAGGAGCTAAACTGGGATACAGTGCTGGAGGGAGTTGTGTCACGTGTGGTTGGTCAGGGTCTGCAAGGGAATGCACCAACTAGGCTTCTATCGCTCACAGCTTGGCCCATTGCCCCCTTGTCCATATCAAACTGATTCTTCATTTTCCTCTGAAGACTCTCCATATAAAAAGATGCCTTTACATATAAGGGTCTGCAGGCTGCACCATGTCAGTTACAAGCCATTTGGAATTCAATGGTAGATCCACATGGCCCTACCACGGATGTTTTATCAAACACCTCCCCACCACTGCTCTAGACCCACTACTCAGCAGGCTCCAACTTACTGGCATCTCTGTTCTACACCATTTTCATGAAACTCAGTAAATCAAGGCACTGTCTGGTATACTCATAATCAGCAACAGGACATCCAATGTTTCTCCAGTGCCACCTGGTCATAGGAATTTCAAAAATTTCATGGTATTTATCTAGCCATTTTTCAAGCATGAAGTTGGAGGCACTGTGGGTTTCAATTCATGCAGCAAACATTAAATGGTGAGGAAGCTCATTTCAATGAAATCTCTGGAGAACTCTAAAAGGCAAGGCTTCCCAAAGAGTGGACAAAAGGTCACATTAGGCCAGGCCCATTGAGGTCTACAATGTGAGGTTCATGTGTGTTTTGACTCTCAACTATGGCTGCCATTTCTTTAAGAATAAAATCATGTGATATCCTTGCTGAGTTTCCCAGGCCTCTGTGGAAATCCAGCCGGGGCCTAGGTCTCAGTTTCCAAGAGCGACTTTCATGCGTGGCCTCTTAAAATCCCAACAAAATTCATGGCAATGCTTCTCTGAGTTCAGTTCCAAAACCCAGTCTCTAAGGGGAATCACACCAGAGTTCAAGCCCACGTGGACACAGTCATTTCTTCCAACTGTCACACAAATGACCAAAATTAAAACCGAAACACTCCCACATGGCCCTCATCTTATTCCATATAGTAACTCATCTTAACCTCTGGCTGGAGGTTTCCATGAGGGGCGCAGCCCAAGACAGTGTCCAAAATCAGCTCGTTTGCCCCTCATTTGCCTAAAGTCAGGGTGGCCTGGACACCGTTTCTGTGAACCACGAATGATCAAATAAGCCTGCCGTTCATTCTTCTGTGTTTCTCCAATTTGAGGCCTACTGATTTCAGGAATACATTCTTTATGTGATTTAAAGTTATTCGAAAACCCAAGCACCTCTGCAGAGATTTGAAGAACTCATTTGACCCAAAGAATCCCTATTCTCACTTATGGAGTTCAGGATTTTAACAGAGGAAGGCAAGAGAATTCATCCACAATGAAAGATTTTTTGCCCTTATGGTTTTGGATGCACGCAGGGGATCATTTTTAGATTCATCAGGTGTTGAGAATCGAAGTCACAGCCACACACATGGCCAAGAGGCTGATTCAGACACATCCTTTCCCAAAGCAATGAAGCCAGAAGCCACAGGTGATGCCCATTCATTTCCATTTGAAAACTGTTTTCTTCAGGCTTCACAAAGGGGTGGCCTGAGGCAAAGACCTTGCTGACATTCAGTGCAACACAACAATAAGTCAGCAAAAGGCCCAAAGCAGGGTTTCTGCACTGAGACTTTCCTGGTCACACTGATATCTGAGTTTTCTGAGATGCTCGCCATTCTCTTCAGCTATCCAGTACATGGCCATGTCACAGAGCTTGGAGTTGGTACATATTTTGTACACAAAACCATGAGCCTATTCTGGAGAGTGGCTAGAATTCAGGAAGAAAACAGCAACGTAGAAAGATAGCAGGTGTTGCACATCGATAAGAGAAGCTGCAGTCCATTCATATATTGGGCAGGATGAATTATGGGAAGATTTATACTAGACAGGACACCTCCATTAATGCATTCTCTTTTTAATGTCTACAAGAACGGACACATTGGAATACACCGAAACAGAAACACTCGCCTGATCAAACAACTAACTAGAAACTGTCCACTCGAAACCAAACAAACAGCCTTTCCTACCTATTCTCAGAACATGAGACAAAACCTCAAACCCACACCCACTCCCACAAAGGCACCTCCTTCCCCCAAGTAGGTCTGTGACTATCCGGAGTGTCCTCTGACTGGGGGCCATACTATGTTCCCCCGAAATGTCCTGTCTTCTCTCAGATCTTGTTTCCTTGTTCAACTCTTTGTAGTTTTCAGGAAAAAGTGGTGAGCCACTACCTGCTTTCTCAGGAAAGGTCCATCTTCAGAGTTCTCTTGGCATTAGGCCATCCTCACATCAGTAGGTACCAAGAAAACTGACTCTGTCCTTGGTAAATCCAAACAAGTGAGCCCACTGGGACTGGGACTGAGACTGCCTCTGTGTGCCTGGCAACTTGGATACAAATTTCAGAGAGTTCCATCACCAAGGAAATGAGGTATGTCACTTTCTTTGGAACTGAATGAGTCACTTCCTTGGCAACAACATTGTCCTAACTGTTGCTTCCAAGGGTCCCATGAGATGTAGGCTTCCCTACTTCCTGTGACACTTTCACAAGGGAGAATGGTATATCAACCATAGGCACCCAGGAACAGCTCTCCACACAGGCCTGGTTTGGTCCATCTTCTCTACAATAAGAAGAGAGAGGCTGATTCAGACACATCCCTTCTTTCTGACCAAGATATTTGCCATGGAAGATGACTTTTGCTCTCTCAGGTCCTTCATACCTGCCTACAACTTCTCCAGGTATCATTTCTGCATGGACCTTTGAGGTTCTCATCAGGTGGAATATTCCCAACATTCCTGTATTGTAAGAAACACTCTGTCCCTGCTCTTCTGTAAGATGATTGAGGGACCAGTGTATAATTGGGGTTAAAAACAGGTTTGATATGGGTTACGAATGATTCTGTGCAATGAATAATGGTATTGGGAACCTGCAATGCTTACAAAATATAGATGTGAAATATAAGAATGAAAACAGAAATCTAGGTATGATTTGAAGCCCATAAGGGTTCTGCCCTTGATTGGGATACTTAGCTTTGAATTATGTTCCGCAAAGATGTCTCAGATAATTCGATATACAATGGCATAGGACCTTGTAAATTGGATGATTGAATTTAGAAGAGAGCACCCAGTCAAAAAGGGATATTCAGTAGGATTAGGAAGATAGTCGGTAGGTTTAGGAAGAAGAGTGAGTATAGGATTTGGACCAAAAGTTCTTTAGCAATAGACTTTCGGTTATAGAGTGAATGTAAATGTCAGCACATATGAAGAGTCAGTCACTATGTTGAACTGGGGAAAATATGTAGAAAAGCAGAGATGAAAAGAAACATTACGAAATCAGGCAAAGTATAAAGTGAGGGATAGAATTAGACATTTTCAACAGGATTGAGTTTGAATATATAAATTAGGAAAAAACAAAAATGTAGTCACCAATAGAATTGACAATTGACAGCATTAGGCAACCTGGACATGGATGTTTTTAGAAATCCATGTTCACTTTCCATTTAGGATTTGGTACAATCATAAGTGTGACCTTTCCATTTTTTGTCCAGAATATTACTGTGATAATGAGGTGACATGAGTAATTCTTTCACCATTTCTGGGAGCAATATATTGAAGATGTAAAATCAGAATCGGGGGTACAAAGAGGTGTACCCTGTTTCTATGAACATAGAGAAAAAGCATGAATAGACCATACTGTGAATAAATAATATAACTTTTTTGAACTTTAAATAATGAATTGAACTGATATCTGAAAAATTAAAGGAAATCGTATATTGATATACAATCATTCATTCCAACCAGTTATATATCTAAATGAAATATTAGTGTTTTGGTTTATCATGAAGAGTGTGTGAGTTTTGCTTCAAAATTACTATGGAAATTCAAAATAATGTGTTTGGAAAGAAGTCTCATGAAAAGACCATTCAAGAAACCCTGACAATACATGTGTTCTGAAGCAAGAAGTGATTAAAGTTGAAACAAATGCCTATTAATTTGTGAACTTGTGGATGAAATGTATATCCTATGATTTGCAAAAACTGAAGAAACAATAATGTACCAGTGTCGAATACAAATGAATGACAAATTACATATCATGTCCCATAGGAGTCTACTTGCATTGATGTTATACTGGGTCGGTTACTGTAGAATAATTAGGATATGTATGCACCATTCACTGAAGTTAGTTTTCAGTACTAGGAAACAAATATATATTTCAGGTGGATGAATATTTCTGATTATAATCTTGTGAAAATTTGTTTATAAATCCACATACATGAACATGAATGAATTTAGAGAGTGTATATTAGACATATATATTTCATATTTTGAAATATTTGGGAAGTATATCTATATCTATATCTATATCTATATCTATATCTATATCCACACACACACACACACACACACACACACACACACATTCACAGACATTAAAAAATACCAATATAAATGCCAATCGAAATTGATCGGTAAATATATATGATCCACAGATGCAAAAATATTTATTTTGCTGAACATGAGTTTATGTATAATGTTGTTTTACTAGGACGCTCTCCTATAGGTTGAATTTTCATTTCCAACAGCATTTAGGAGGAGTGAACTCTTCTCACAATTTGTATCTGCCATGACAGCCACCTCACAAAAATGTACGTGTGATACCTGGTAGGACTCTATATATGCATATAAATATACATGTGTGAATAGGCTACTAAAAAGGGAAACAAGAATTCACATATTTGTTAAGTTTAAAAACACATGGAGAATATTTCCATTAAAATTTGACTAGATTTATAACTCCTACCTTATATAATGCAAATGTCAAGTCCAACTATACAACATGTCTCCTCTGAAGTGCTTGTATTTCTATTGTGTTGGGTTAATTTTCCCCATTATATTAGGATGAATAGTCTGAGTCTACTAGGTATGGCTTAGTGTCAGGAATTCAGCATTTCGAATGGAAAATTGGAAAATGAATCCAATGCGTATGTAAATATATGCTGCACAAATATCCTCCCGCTCTCATCCAGAAGAATGCCTTGACATTACCTTCACCCCAAGTAAGACACAATTAGAGGAGAAGAGTTACAAAATCAGTGAATACATATCTGGAATGGAAAATGCTCAGGAGTTCACAACCTTGGAGGTGGTAGAGGAGTTTGCAAAACTAAGGGACAGGGTAAACACTCCACAAACATGGAGCTCTGCTGGCCTAAAAACTTTTTGAGAAACTGCCTCTGAGCTTCTGTACTTGAAATATATGTTGTTTTCAGGAGATTTGGCTTCCTTTGTAGTGAGACCATCAAAGCTGGGTCTGCATCTATGTTACCTGGAGGACATGGTTTCTTATTTTCCAATGAACAAGATGAAGCAGTGCTGAATCCTCTCTTTGTAGGTAAAGTGAGACCACTGGGTACTAAGTGTCTCCCCGTGTGGACTGTGAAGCCATTTGGTCCTCCTCCACTTTTTGTGGTGTTTTTGCTGCTGCACTGTGAGTTTGGTATTTGTTTCCAGAAATAGTAGGAACTAAACTGGGACACAGTGCTGGAGGGAGTTCTGTCACGTGTGGTGGGTCAGGGTCTGCAAGAGAATGCACCAACTAGGCTTCTATCTCTCACAGCTTGCCCCATTGACCCCATGTCCATATCAACCTGATTCTTAATTTTCCTCTGAAAACTCTCCAATAACAAGATGCCTTTACATATAAGGGTCTGCTGGCTGCACCATATCAGTTACAAGCCATTTGGAATCCAATGGTAGATCCACATGGCACTACCACGGATGTTTTATCAAACACCTCTCCACCACTGCTCTAGACCCACTACTCAGCAGACTCCAACTTACTGGCATCTCTGTTCTACACCATTTTTATGAAACTCAGTAAATCAAGGCACTGTCTGCTATACTCATGATCAGCAACAGGACATCCAATGTTTCTCCAGTTCCACCTGGTCATTGGAAATTCAAAAATTTCATGGTATTTATTTAGCCATTTTTCAAGCATGAAGTTGGAGGCACTGGGGGTTTCAATTCATTCAGCAAACATTAAATTGTGAGGAAGCTCATTTCAATGAAATCTCTGGTGAACCCTCACAGGCAAGGCTTCCCAAAGAGTGAACAAAAGGTCACATTAGGCCAGGCCCATTGAGGTCTACAATGTGAGGTCCATGTGTTTTTTGACTCTAAACTATGGCTGCCATTTCTTTAAGAATAAAATCATGTGATATCCTTGCTGAGATTCCCAGGCCTCTGTGGAAATCCACCGGGGCCTAGGTCTCAGTTTCCAAGAGCGACTTTCATGCGTGGCCTCTTAAAATCCCAACAAAATTCATGCCAATGCTTCTCTGAGTTCATTTCCAAAACCCAGTCTCTAAGGGGAATCACACCAGAGTTCAAGCCCACGTGGACCCAATCATTTTTTCCAATGCCACACAAATGACCAAAATTAAAATCAAAACACTCCCACATGGCCCTCATGTTATTCCATATAGTCAATAATCTTAACCTCTGGGTGGAGGTTTCCATGAGGGGCCCAGCCAAAGACAGTGTCCAAAATCAGCTCGTTTGCCCCTCATTTTCCTAAAGTCAGGGTAGCCTGGAAACCTTTCTGTGAACCAGGAGTGAACAAATAAGCCTGCCGTTAATACTTCTGTGTTTTTCCAATTTGATGCCTACTGATTTTAGGTATGAATTCTTTAGGTGATTTAGAGTCATGCGAAAACACAAGGACCTCTGCAGGGCTTTGAAGAACTCATTTGACCCAAAGAATCCCTATTCTCATTTGATGGAGTGCAGGAACCTAACAGAGGAAGGAAAGAGACTTCATCCACAATGAATGATATTTTTGCCATTTTGGTTTTGCAAGCTCACATGGGATCATTCTTAAGATCCATCAGGTTCTGTGAATCTAAGTCACAGCCACACACAGGTCCAAGAGGCTGATAAAGACACATCCCTTTCCAAAGCAATTAAGCAAAGAGCCACAGGTGAAGCCCATTCACTTCCATATGAAAACTGTTTTCTTCAGGCTTCACAAAGGAGTGGCCTGAGGCAAAGACCTTCCTGAAATTGAGTGCAACACAACAATAAGTAAGCAAAAGGCCCAAAGCAGGGTTTCTGCACTGAGACTTTCCTGGTCACACTGATATCTGAGTTTTCTGAGATTCTCGCCATTCTCTTCAGCTATCCAGTACATGGCCATTTCACAGAGCTTGGAGGTGGTACATATTTTGGACACAAATCCATGAGCCTATTCTGGAAAGTGTCCAGAATTCAGAAAGAAAACAACAACTTAGAAAGATAGCAGGTGTTGCACATCGATAAGACAAGCTGCAGTCCTTTCATATATTGGGCAGGATGAATTATGGGAAGATTTATACTAGACAGGACACACCCATTAATGCATTCTCTTTTCTAATGTCTACAACAACGAACACAGGGGGATACTCAGAAACAGAAAAACTCGCCGTGTCAAATGACTTACTAGAAACTGTCCACTCCAAACCAAACAAACCGGCTTTCCTATCTATTCTCAGAACATGAGACAAAACAACAAACCCACACCCACTCCCCCAAAGGCACCTCCTTCCCCCAAGTAGGTCTGTGACTATCCGGAGTGTCCTCTGACTGGTGGGCCATACTATGTTCCCCCAAAATGGACTGTCTTCTCTCAGATCTTGTTTCATTGACCAACTCTGTGAAGATGTCAGGAAAAAGTGGTTAGACACTACCTGTTTTCTCAGGAAAGATCCATCTTCACAGCTCTCCTGGCATTTGGCCATCCTCACATCATTAGGTACCAAGAAAACTGACTGTCCTTGGTAAATCCAAACAAGTGAGCCCACTGGGACTGGGACTTGGACTGCCTCTGGGTGCCTGGCTTCTTGGATACCAAGTTCAGAGAGTTCCATCACCAAGGAAATGAGGTATGTCACATTCTTTGGAACTGAATGAGGTCCCTGCCTTGGCACCCACTTTGTCCAAACAGTTGCTTCCAAGGGTAACATAAGATGGAGTTTGCCCCTACTTCCTGTGACACTTTCATAAGGTAGAATGTATATCAACCATTGGCACCCGGGAACAGCTCTCCACTCATGCCTGGTTTGGTCCATCATCTCTAAAATAAGAAGAGAGAGGCAGATTCAGACACATCCCTTCATCTTGACCAGGTTCTTTTCCATGGAAGAGGACTTTTGCTCTCTCTGGTGCTTCATACCTGCCTACAACTTCTCCAGGTATCATTTGTGCATGGACATTTGAGATTCTCATCAGGTGGAAGGCCCCCAACTTTCCTGTATTGTAAGAACCACTCTGTCCCTGCTCTTCTGTAAATTGATTGAGGGAACAGTGTATACTTGGGGTTAAAAACAGGTTTCATTTGGGTTAGGAATGATTCTGTGCGATGAATAATGGTATTGGAAACATTCAATATTTACAAGAATATAGAGGTGAAATATAAGTATGAAAACAGAAATCAAGGTATGATTTGAAGCCCAGAATAGTTTTGCCCTTGATTGGGATACTTAGCTTTGAATTATGTTCTGCAAAGTTGTCTCAGACAATTTGATATACAATGGCATAGGACCTTGTAAATTGGATGATTGAATTTAGAAGAGAACATCCAGTCAAAAAGGGATATTCAGTAGGATTAGGAAGATAGTCGGTAGGTTTAGGAAGAAGAGTGAGTATAGGATTTGGACCAAAAGATCTTTAGCAATAGACTTTCGGTTATAGAGTGAATGTAAATGTCAATACATATGAAGAGTCAGTCAGTATGTTGAACTGGGGAAAATATGTAGAAAAGCCGATATCAATAGAAACATTACGAAATGAGGCAAAGTATAAAGTGAGTGATAGAATTAGACATTTTCAACAGGGTTGAGTTTGAATATATAAATTAGGAAAAAACAAATATGTAGTCACCAATAGAATTGACAATTGACAGCATTAGGCAACCTGGACATGGATGTTTTTAGAAATCCATGTTCACTTTCTATTTAGGCTTTGGTACAATCATAAGTGTGACCTTTCCATTTTTTGTCCAGAATATTACTGTGATAATGAGGTGACATGAGGATTTCTTTCACCATTTCTGGGAGCAATATATTGAAGATGTAAAATTAGAATTGGTTGTACAAAGAGGTGTACCCTGTTTGTATGAACATAGAGAAAAAGCATGAATAGACCATACTGTGAATAAATAATATAACTTTTTTGAACTTTAAATAATGAATTGAACTGATATCTGAAAAATTAAAGGAAATCATATATTGATATACAATCATTAATTCCAACCAGTTATTTATCTAATGGAAATATTAGTGTTTTCTTTTATCATGAAGAGTTTGTGAGTTTTGCTTCAAAATGATTATGGAAATTCAAAATAATGTGTTTGGTAAGAAGTCTCATGAAAAGACTAGTCAAGAAACCCTGACAATACATGTGTTCTGAAGCAAGAAGTGATTAAAGTTGAAACAAATGCCTATTAATTTGTGAACTTGTGGGTGAAATGTATATCCTATGATGTGCAAAAACTGAAGAAACAATAATGTACCAGTGTCGAATACAAATAAATGACAAATTACATATCATGTCCCATAGGAGTCTACTTGCATTGATGTTATACTGGGTCGGTTACTGTAGAATAATTAGGATATGTATGCACCATTCACTGAAGTTAGTTTTCAGTACTAGGAAACAAATATGTATTTCAGGTGCATGAATATTTCTGATTATAATCTTGTGAAAAGTTGATTATAAATCCACATACATGAACATGAATGAATTTAGAGAGTGTATATTAGACACATATATTTCATATTTTGAAAAATTTAGAGAGTATATATATATCTATATCTATATCTATACACACACACACACACACACACACACACACACAACACTCACAGACATTAAAAAGTACCAATATAAATGCCAATCGAAATTCATCAGTAAATATATGTCATCCAGAAATGCAAAAATATTTATTTTACTGAATATGACTTATGTATAACGTTGTTCGACTAGGACGGTCTCCTATAGGTTGAATTTTTATTTCCAACAGCATTTAGGAGGAGTGCACTCTTCTCACAATTTGTATCTGCTAAGACAGCCACCTCACAAAACGTACGTGTGATACCTGCTAGGATTCTATATATGCATATATATATATATACATGTGTGAATAGGCTACAGAAAAGGGAAACAAGAATTCACATATTTGTTAAGTTTAAAAACACATGGAGAATATGTCCATTAAAATTTGAATACATTAATAACTCCTACCTTATATAATGCAAACGTCAAGTCCAACTATACAACATGTCTCCTCTGAAGTGCTTGTATTTCTATTGTGTTGGGTTAATTTTCCCCATTATATTAGGATGAATAGTCTGAGTCTACTAGGTATGGCTTAGTGTCAGGAATTCAGCATTTTGAATGGAAAATTGGAAAATGAATCCAATGTGTATGTAAATATATGCTGCACAAATATCCTCCCGCTCTCATCCAGAAGAATGCCTTGACATTACCTTCACCCCAAGTAAGACACAATTGGAGGAGAAGAGTTACAAAATCAGTGAATACATATCTGGAATGTAAAATGCTCAGGAGTTCACAACCTTGGAGGTGGTAGAGGAGTTTGCAAAACTAAGGGACAGGGTAAAAACTCCACAAATATGGAGCTCTGCTGGCCTAAAAACTTTTTGAGAAACTGCCTCTGAGCTTCCGAACTTGAAATATATGTTGTTTTCAGGAGATTTGGCTTCCTTTGTAGTGAGACCATCAAAGCTGGGTCTGCATCTATGTGACCTGGAGGACATGGTTTCTTATTTTCCAATGAACAAGATGAAGCAGTGCTGAATCCACTCTTTGTAGGTAAACTGAGGCCACTGGGGACTAAGTTTCTCCCCGTGTGGACTGTAAAGCCATTTGGTCCTCCTCCACTTTTTGTGGTTTTTTTGCTGCTGCACTGTGAGTTTGGTATTTGTTTCACGAAATACTAGGAGCTAATCTGGGACAGAGTGCTGGAGGGAGTTCTGTCACGTGTGGTGGGTCAGGGTCTGCTAGAGAATGCACCAAATAAGCTTCGATCTCTCACAGCTTGCCCCATTGCCCCCTTTTCCATATCAACCTGATTCTTAATTTTCCTCTGAAAACTCTGCATATAATAAGATGCCTTTACATATAAGGGTCTGCTGGCTGTACCACGTCAGTTACAAGCCATTTGGAATCCAATGGTAGATCCACATGGCCCTACCACGGATGTTTTATCAAACACCTCCCCACCACTGCTCTAGACCCACTACTCAGCAGGCTCCAACTTACTGCCATCCTATTCTACACCATTTTCATGAAACTCCGTAAATCAAGGCACTGTCTGGTATACTCATGATCAGCAACAGGACATCCAATGTTTCTCCAGTGCCACCTGGTCATAGAAATTTCAAAAATTTCATGGTATTTATCTAGCCATTTTTCAAGCATGAAGTTGGAGGCACTGTGGGTTTCAATTCACTCAGCAAACATTAAATGGTGAGGAAGCTCATTTCAATGAAATCTCTGGAGAACTCTCACAGGCAAGGCTTTCCAAAGAGTGGTCAAAAGGTCACATTAGGCCAGGCCAATTGAGGTCTACAATGTGAGGTCCATGTGTGTTTTGACTCTCAACTATGGCTGCCATTTCTTTAAGAATAAAATCATGTGATATCCTTCCTGAGATTCCCAGGCCTCTGTGGAAATCCACCCGGGGCCTAAGTCTCAGTTTCCAAGAGCGACTTTCATGCGTGGCCTCTTGAAATCCTAACAAAATTCATGGCAATGCTTCTCTGAGTTCAGTTCTAAGACCCAGTCTCTAAGGGGAATCACACCAGGGTTCAAGCCCACGTGGACCCAGTCATTTTTTCCAATGCCACACAAATGACCAAAATTAAAACCGAAACACTCCCACATGGCCCTCATCTTATTCCATATAGTCAATCATCTTAACCTCTGGGTGGAGGTTTCCATGAGGGGCGCATCCCAAGACAGTGTCCAAAATCAGCTCGTTTTCCCCTCATTTGCCTAAAGTCAGGTGGCCTGGACACCGTTTCTGTGAACCAGCAATGATCAAATAAGCCTGCCGTTAATTCTTCTGTGTTTCTCCAATTTGAGGCCTACTGATTTCAGGAATAGATTCTTTATGTGATTTAAAGTTATTCAAAAACCCAAACACCTCTGCAGAGATTTGAAGAACTCATTTGACCCAAAGAATCCCTATTCTCACTAGATGGAGTTCAGGAACCTAACAGAGGAAGGCAAGAGACTTCATCCACAATGAATGATTTTTTGCCCTTATGGTTTTGGATGCACGCATGGGATCATTCTTTAGATTCATCAGGTTTTGAGAATCTAAGTCACAGCCACACACATGGCCAAGAGGCTGATTCAGACACATCCATTCTCAAAGCAATGAAGCCAGAAGCCACAGGTGATGCCCATTCATTTGTATTTGAAAACTGTTTTCTTCAGGTTTCACAAAGGGGTGGCCTGAGGCAAAGACCTTCCTGACATTCAGTGCAACACAACAATTAGTAAGCAAATTGCCCAAAGCAGGGTTTCTGCACTGAGACTTTCCTGGTCACACTGATATCTGAGTTTTCTGAAATGCTCGCCATTCTCTTCAGCTATCCATTACATGGACATGTCACAGAGCTTGGAGGTGGTACATATTTTGGACACAAAACCATGAGCCTATTCTGGAGAGTGGCCAGAATTCAGGAAGAAAACAGCAACTTAGAAAGATAGTAGGTGTTGCACATCGATAAGACAAGCTGCAGTCCATTCATATATTGGGCAGGATGAATTATGGGAAGACTTATACTAGACAGGACACATCCATTAATGCATTCTCTTTTTAATGTCTACAACAACGGACACATTGGGATACACCGAAACAGAAACACTCGCCTTGTCAAACAACTTACTAGAAACTGTCCACTACAAACCAAACAAACCGCCTTTCCTACCTATTCTCAGAACAAGAGACAAAACAACAAACCCACACCCACTCCCACAAAGGCACCACCTTACCCCAAGTAGGTCTGTGACTATGCGGAGTTTCCTCTGACTGCGGGCCATACTATGTTCCCCCTAAATGGCCTGTCTTCTCTCAGATCTTGTTTCCTTGTTCAACTCTGTGTAGTGGTCAGGAAAAAGTGGTTACCCACTACCTGCTTTCTCAGGAAAGGTCCTTCTTTAGAGTTCTCCTGGCATTAGGCCATCCTCACATCAGTAGGTACCAAGAAAACTGACTCTGTCCTTGGTAAATCCAAACAAGTGAGCCCACTGGGACTGGGACTGGGACTGCCTCTGGGTGCCTGGCTTCTTGGTACAAATTTCAGAGAGTTCCATCACCAAGGAAATGAGGTATGTCACATTCTTTGGAACTGAATGAGGTCACTGCCTTGGCAAGCACTTTGTCCTAACTGTTGCTTCCAAGGGTCCCCTGAGATGGAGGCTTCCCCTACTTCCTGTGACACTTTCACAAGGTAGATTGGTATATCAACCATAGGCACCCAGGAACAGCTCTCCACACAGGCCTGATTTGGTCCATCTTCTCTACAATAAAAAGAGAGAGGCTGATTCAGACACATCCCTTCATCCTGACCAGGTTATTTGCCATGGAAGATGACTTTTGCTCACTCAGGTCCTTCATACCTGCCTACAACTTCTCCAGGTATCATTTCTGCATGGACCTTTGAGGTTCTCAGCAGGTGGAAGATCCCATAATTTCCTGTATTGTAAGAACCACTCTGTCCCTGCTTTTCTGTAAAATGAGATTGAGGGAACAGTGCGCGCTTATGGTTAATAACAGGTTTGATTTGGGTTATGAATCATTCTGTGTGATGAATAATGGTATTGGGAACCTGTGATATTTACAAGAATATAGATGTGAAATAAAAGTATGAAAACAAAAATCTAGGTATGATTTGAAGCCCAGAAGGGTTTTCCCCTTGATTTGGATACTTAGCTTTGAATTATGTTCTGCAAAGATGTCTCAGATAATTCGATATACAAGGGAGTAGGACCTTGTACCTATGATGATTGAATTTAGAAGAGAACATCCAGGCAAAAAGTGATAATCGTTAGGATTAGGAAGATAGTCGATAGCTTTAGGAAGAAGAGTGAGTATAGGATTTGGACCAAAAGTTCTTTACCAGTAGGGTTTCGGTTATGGAGTGAATGTAGATGTCAGTACATATGAAGAGTCAGTCACTATGATGAACTGGGGAAAATATGTAGAAAAGCAGATATCAATAGAATCATTACAAAATCAGGCAAAGTATAAAGTGAGTGATAGAATTAGTCATTTTCAACAGGGTTGAGTTTGAATATATAAATTAGATAGAAACAAATATGTAGTCACCAACAGGATTGACAATTGATAGCATTAGGCAACCTGGACATGGATGTTTTTAGTAATCTATGTTCACTTTCCATTTAGGCTTTGGTACAATCATAAGAGTGACCTTTCCATTTTTTGTCCAGAATATTACTGTGATAATGAGGTGACATGAGTATTTCTTTCACCATTTCTGGGAGCAATATATTGAATATTTAAAATTAGAATTGGGGGTACAAAGAGGTGTACCCTGTGTCTATGAACATAGAGATAAAGCATGAATAGAACATACTGTGACTAAATAATATAACTTTTTTGAACTTTAAATAATAAATTGAATTGATATCTGAAAAATTACAGGAAATCATATATTGATATACAATCATTCATTCCAACCAGTTATATATCTCATGGAAATATTAGTGTTTTGGTTTATCATGAAGAGTGTGTGAGTTTTGCTTCAAAAGTGATTATGGAAATCTAAAATAATGTGTTTGGAAAGAAGTCTCATGAAAAGACCTGTCAAGAAACCCTGACAATACTTGTGTTCTGAAGCAAGAAGTGATTAAAGTTGAAACAAATGCCTATAAATTTGTGAACTTGTGGATGAAGTGTATAACTTAAAATGTGCAAAAACTGAAGAAATAATAATGTACCATTGTTGAATACATATGAACGTCAAATTACATATCATGTCCCATAGGAGTCTACTTGCATTGATGTTAGACTGGGTCAGTTTCTGTAGAATAATGAGGATTTGTATGCCCCATTCACTGAAGTTAGTTTTCAGTACTAGGAAACAATTATGTATTTCAGGCGGATGAATATTTCTGATTATAATCTTGTGAAAAGTTGATTATAAATCCACATACATGAAAATGAATGAATTTAGAGGGTTTACATTAGACACATATATTTTATATTTTGAAACATCTGCAGAGTGTACAGATATATTATACACACAAAAAAAAAACACTCACATACATTTAATAGTAGCAATATATATGCCAATCGAAATTCATCAGTAAATATATATCATCCACAGATGCAAAAATATTTATTTTACTGAACATGAATTTATGCATAATGTTCTTCTACTAGGAAGCTCCCCTATAGGTTGAATTTTCAGTTCCAACAGCGTTTAGGAGGAGTGAACTCTTCTCACAGTTTGTATATGCCAATTCAGCCACCTCAAAAATGTACGTGTGATACCTGGTAGGATTCTATATGTGCATATAAATATACAAGTGTGAATAGGCTAAAGAGAAAGGGAAACAAGAATTCTCGTATTTTTTAAGTTTAAAAACTCATGGAGAACTTCTTCGATTAAAAATTGACTAGATTTATAACTTTTACCTTATATAATGCAAAACGCAAGTCCAACTATACAACATGCCTCCAATGAACTGCTTGTATTTCTATAGGTTTGGCTTATTTTTCTCTATCATATTAGGATGAGTTGTCTGAGTCTAGTAGGTATGGGTTAGTGTCAGGGATTCAATATTTCAAAATGAAAATTGGAAAATGAATCCAATTTGTATGCATATATATGCTGCACAAATATCCTCCCACTCTCATCCAGAACAATGCCTTGACATTACCTTCACCCCAAGTAAGACACAATTAGAGGAGAAGAGTTAGAAAATCAGTGAACACATATCTGGAATGGAAAATGCTCAGGAGTTCACAACCTTGGAGGTTGTAGAGGAGTTTCCAAAAGCAAGGGATAGGGTAAACACTCCACAAACATGGAGCTCTGCTGGCCTAAAAGCTTTTTGAGAAACTGCCTCTGAGATAGGGCACTTGAAATATATGTTGTTTTCAGGAGATTTGGCTTTCTTTGTAGTGAGACCATCAAAGCTGGGTCTGCATCTATAAGACCTGGAAGATATTGTTTCTGATTTTTCAATGAACATGAGGCAGCAGTGCTGATATTTTTCTTTTTAAGTAAACTGTGGCCTCTGGGGGTCTAAGTGTCTCCCCGTTGAACTGTGAAGCCATTTAGCCCTCCTACACTTTTTGTGGGGTTTTTGCTGCTGCACTGGTAGTTTGGTATTTGCTTCATAAAATAGAAGGAGTTAAACTGGGACACAGTGCTGGAGGGAGTTCTGTCACGTGTGGTGGGTCAGGGACAGCAGAAAAATGCACCAACCAATCTTCTATCCCTCAAAGCTTGCCCCATTGCATCCTTGTCCATAGCAACCTGATTCTGAACATTGCCCTGAATCCTCTCCATATAACAAGATGCTTTACTTATAAGGGTCTGCTGGCTGCACCATGTAAGCCACAAGCCATTTGTAAGCCAATGGAAGATCCAAATTGCTCCAACACAGAAGTTTTATCACACTCCTGCCCACCACAACTCTAGGCCCACTTCTCAGGAGGCTGCAACTTACTGGGACCTCTGTTCTACACCATTTTCATAAAACCCAGTCAAGCAAGGCACTGTCAGGTACATCCATGATCAGCAGCAGGACATCCAAAGGTTCTCTAGTGCAACCTAGTCGTGGGAATTTCAAAAAATTCACGGTATTTATCTAGAAATTTTTCAAGGATGAAGTTGGAGGCACTGTGGGTTTCAATTTATTCAGGAACCATTAAATGGAGAGGAAGATTATTTCAATGAAAGCTCTGGAGAACCCTCACAGGCAAGGCTTCTCAAAGAGTGGACAAAAGGTCACATTTAGCCAGGCCCATTGAGGTCTACAATGTGAGGTCCATGTGTGTTTTGACTCTCAAATATGGCTGCCAAGTCTTTCGAATGAAATCATGTGATACCTTGGCTGAGATTCCCAGTTCTCTGTGCAAAGCCACTCTGGCACTAGATCTCAGTTTCCAAGGGTGACTCTCATACATGGCCTCTTTAATCCCAACACAATACATGGCAATACTTTTCTGAGGTCAGATTCTGAACTCAGTCTCTAAGGGGAATCACACCAAAGTTCAAGCCCAGGTAGACCCTGTTATGTCTTCCAACTGCCATACAAATATCCACAATTAAATCCAAAACACTCCCACATGTCACTCATCTTTTCTAAATACACACTCATCATAACCTCTGGCTGGAGGTTTCCATGAGGGGTGCGGCCCAAGACAGTGTCCAAAATAACCACCCTTGCCCCTCATTTGCCTAAAATCAGGGTGGCCTGGACATCCTTCCAGTGAACCAGGAGTGATCAAATTGGCCGGCCATTAAGATGGCACTGCTTCTCCAATTTGAAGCCTACTGACTGTGGGGCTTAGAGTCTTTATGTGATTTGGAGTCATGAGAAAAATCAAGCACTTATGGGCTGTCCTCTGCAGGGTTTTGAGGAACACATTTGAACCAAATGATCACTATTTTCACTTGATGAAGGTCAGGAACCTTACAGAGGAATGTGAGAGACTTCATGCAAAATGAATGCTCTTTTGTCGATTTTGGTTTTGGATGCACACATGGGATCTTTCTTTAGATCCATCAGGTGCTAAAAATCTAAGCCGCAGCCTCACACAGGGCCAAAAAGCTGATTCAGACACATCCCTTTCCAAAGCAATTAAGCAAAAAGCCAGAGGTGATGCCCTTTCATTTCTGTTTGAAAACTATTTCTATTGGCTCTACAAAGGTGTGGCCTGAGGCAAAGATGTTCCGGACATTCAGGGCAACAGAACAATTGGTAAGCAAAAGGCCCAAAGCAGGGTTTCTCCATTAGAATTTTCTGGTCACACTCATATCTGAGTTTTCTGAGATGCTCCCATTCCCTTCAGCTATCCAGTACATGGCCAAGTCTCAGAGCTTGGAGGTGGTACATATTTTGGACACAAAAAAATGAGCCTATTCTGGAAATTGGCCAGGATTCAGGAAGAAAACAGGAACTTAGCAAGATTGTAGGAGTTGCCCACCCATAAGTCAAGCCACAGTCCATTCATAAATTGGGCAAGATGAATCTTGGGAAGCTTTCTACTAGTCAGGACACATACAATGATTCATTCTCTTTTCTAATGTCTAAAACCACGGACACAGTGGGATACACAGACATAGAGACACTGGCCTTGTCAAACGACTTACCAGAAACAGTTCACTCCAAAACAAATAAACCGCCTTTCCTACCTATTCTCAGAACATGAGACAAAACCTCAAACCTACACCCACACACACAAAGGCAGCTCCTTCCCCCAAGTAGGTCTGTGACTATCAGGAGTGTCCTCTGACTGGTGGGCCATACTATGTTCTGATGAAATCGCCTGTCCTGTGTCAGATATGGTCTCATTGGCCCAATCTGTGAAGTTGTCACTAGCCAGCTGTGAGCCACTACCTGCTTTCTCAGGAAAGGCCTCTCTTCCGAGCTTTCCTGACATTTGTCCATCCTCACATCAGTAGGTACTAAGAAAGACTGACTCTGTCCTTGTTAAATCCAAACAAGTGAGACCACTGGGACTGGGAATGGGACTGGCTCTGCGTGCCTGGCTTCCCGGATCCCAAGTTCAGAGAGTTTCATCACCAAGGAAGTGAAGTGAGATTAATCTCTTCAGGAATTTAATGAGGTCACTGCCTTGGCAACCACTTTGTCCTAACAGTTGCTTCCAATAGTCCTATGAGATGGAGGCAGCCCTTACTTCCTGTGACACTTTCAAAAGTTAGAATGGTACATCAACCATAAGCACCCAGGAACAGCTCTCCACACATGCCTGGTATGGTCCATCTTCTCTACATTAAGAAGAGAGAGGCTTATTCAGACAAAACCCTTCATCCTGGAAAGGTTGTTTGAGATGGAAGATAACTTTTGCTCTCTCAGGTCCTTCATAGCTGCCTAATCTTCTCCAGGGATCAAACCTGCATGGACCTTTGAGGTTCTCAGCAGGAGGCAGATCCCCTACATTCCTGTATTGTAAGACGAACTCTGTCCCTGCTCTTCTGTAAAGTTAGGTTGAGGGAAGAGTGTATGGTTAGGGTTATTAACATGTTTGATTTGGATTACGAATCCTTCTGCAGGATGATTAATAGTATTGGGAACCTGCGATATTTATAAGATTATAGAGGTAAAATATAAGTATGAAAACAGAAATGTTGGTAAGATTTGAAGCCCAGAAGGGCATTAGGCCCTTGATTGGGATACTTAGCTTTTAATTACATTCTACACAGATGTCTCAGATAAATTGATAATCAATGGCATAGGACCTTATACCTTGGATGTTTGATTTTAGAAGAGAACATCCACTCAAATTGAGATAGTCGGTGGGATTAGGAAGATAGTCGGTAGGTTTATAAAAAAAGAGTGAGTATAAAAATTGGACAAAAAGTTCTGTAGCATTAGGGTTTCGGTTATAGAGTGAATATAAATGTCAGCACATGTGAAGAGTCAGTCACAATGATTAACTGGGGAAAATATGTAGGAAGGAAAATATCAATAGAGACATTACGAAATGAGGCAATTATATAGTGAGTGATAGGATTAGACATTTTCAACAGGGTTGAGATTGAATACATAATCTTAGGAAGAAACAAATATGTAGTCACCAATAGGAATGACATTTGAAAGCATTAGGCAACCTGGACATGGATGTTTTTAGTAAGCCATGTTCACTTTCAATTTAGGATTTGGTACAATCATAAGTGTGACCTTTGCATTTTGTGCCCAGAAAATTATTGTGATCAAATATATATGTAGATCATATGATATGTGTATTTCTTCCACCATTTCTGGGAGCAATATTTGAGGACACATAAATTAGTATTGTGAGTACCAAGTGGTGTACCCTGTGTCAATGAATATAGAGATAATGCATGAATAGACCATAGTGTGAATAAATAATATAATTTTTTTCTCTTTAAATAATGGATTGAATTGATATCCTAAAATATATAGGAAATCATATATTGACATACAATCATTCACTCCAACCAGTTACATATATAATGGTAATCTTAGGGTTATTGTTTATCATGAAGTGTGTGTGAGTTTTGTTTCAAAAGTGTTTATGGAAATCGAAAATAATGTGTTTGGAAAGAAGTCTCATGAAAAGACCAGTCAAGAAATATGGAGGAATCCATGTGTTCTGAAGCTGGAATTGATTGAAAGTGAAACAAATGCCTATAACTTTCCTAAATTGTGGATGAAATATATATCCTGTGATGTGCATAAACTGATGAAATAGTAATGTACCAGTGTTGAATAAAAATGAAGGTCAAAGTACACATCATGTCCCATAGGAATCTACTTGCATTGATGTTAAACTGGGTCAGTTACTGTAGAAATATTAGGATTGCATGCATTATTCACCATAGTTAGTTTTATTTCATTTTTATTTATGGTTGTTCAAAACATTACATAGTTGTTGTTATAACATATTTCACACTTTGATTCAAGTGCGTTATAAACTCCCATTTTTACCCCATGTACAGATTACAGAATCACATCAGTTACACATCTATTGATTCACATATTGCCATACTAGTGTCTATTGAATTCTGCTGCCTTTCCTATCCTCTACTATCCCCCCTCCCCTCCCCACCCCTCTCCTCTTCTCTCTATACCCCCTCTACTGTAATAAATTTGTCCCCCTTGTATTATTTTTCTCTTTCTCCTCACTTTCTCTTGTATGTAATTTTGTATAACCCTGAGGGTCTCCTTCCAATTCCATGCAATTTTCCATCTCTCTCCCTTTCCTTTCCACCTCTCATCCCGCTTTAATGTTAATCATCTTGTCATGCTCTTCGTCTCTCCTCTGTTCTTAGTTACTCTCCGTATATCAAAGATGACATTTGGCATTTGTTTTTTAAGGATTAGTTAGCTTCACTTAGCATAATCTGCTCTAATGCCATCCATTTCCCTCCAAATTCTATGATTTTTTTTTATTTTTCAATGCAGAGTAATACTCCATTGTGTATAAATGCCACAGTATTTTATCCATTCTTTCATTGAAGGTTATCTAAGTTGGTTTCACAGTCTTGCTGTTGTGAATTGTTCTGCTATGAACATCGATGTAGCAGTGTCCCTGTAGCATGCTGTTTTTAGGTCTTTAGTGAATAGACTGAGTAGGGGAATAGGTGGGTCAAATGGTGGTTCCATTCCCAGCTTTCCAAGAAATTTTCATACTGCTTTCCAAATTGGCTGCACCAATTTGCAGTCCCACCAGCAATGTAGAAGTGTACCTGTTTCCCCACATCCTTGCCAGAACTTGTTGTTTGACTTCATAATGGCTGCCAATCTTACTGGAGTGAGATGGTATCTTAGGGTGGTTTCGATTTGCATTTCTCTGACTGCTGGAGATTGTGAGCATTTTTTCATGTACTTGTTGATTGATTGTAAGTCCTCATCTGATAAGTGTCTGTTGAGGTCCACAGCCCATTTGTTGATTGGGTTATTTGTTATCTTACTGTCTAATTTTTTGAGTTTTTTGTATACTCTGGATATTAGGGCTCTATCTGAAGTGTGAGGAGTAAAGATTTCTTCCCAGGATGTAGGCTCCCTATTTACCTGTCTTATTGTTTCTTTTGCTAAGAAAAAACTTTTTAGTTTGAGTAAGTCCCATTTGTTGATTCTAGTTATTAACTCTTGTGCTATGGGTGTCCTATTGTGGAATTTGGAGCCCGACCCCACAGTATGTACATCATAAGCAAATTTTTCTTCTACCAGACACTGTGTCTCTGATTTGATATCAAGCTCCTTGATCCATTTTGAGTTAACTTTTGTGCATGGCAAGAGAAAGGGATTCAGTTTCAATTTGTTACATATGGATTTCCAGTTTTCCCAACACCATTTGTTGAAGATGCTATCCTTCCTCCATTGCATGCTTTTAGCCCCTTTATCAAATATAAGATAGTTGTAGTTTTGTGGATTGGTTTCTGTGTCCTCTATTCAGTACCATTGGTCCACAAGCCTGTTTTGGTACCAGTACCATGCTATTGTTGTTACTATTGCTCTGTAGTATAGTTTGAAGTCTGGTATCGCTCTACCGCCTGATTCACACTTCCTTCCTAGCATTGTTTTTGCTATTCTGGGACTTTTATTTTTCCATATGTATTTCATGATTGCTTTCTTTATTTCTACAAGAAATACCTTTGGGATTTGATTGGCATTGCATTAAACCTATAGAGAAATTTTGGTAATATCACCATTTTGATGATGTTAGTTCTGCCTTTCCATGAACAGGGTATATTTTTACATCTTCTAAGATCTTCTTATATTTCTCTCTTTAGGGTTGTGTAGTTTTCATTGTATGAGACTTTCCCCTCTTTTGTTAGGTTGATTCCCATCTTTTTTTTTTTTTTAGGATATTGTGAATGGA
This sequence comes from Callospermophilus lateralis, assembly GCF_048772815.1. Classification (NCBI taxonomy): domain Eukaryota; kingdom Metazoa; phylum Chordata; class Mammalia; order Rodentia; family Sciuridae; genus Callospermophilus; species Callospermophilus lateralis. The sequence goes on along the minus strand of NW_027515958.1, from coordinate 621,358 downwards.
GTGGTTGTTCTCATTTCCATTTCAGAGGATTTGTCCCTGATATAGAGGAATGCCTTTGATTTATGCGTGTTGATTTTATATCCTGCCACTTTGCTGCATTCATTTATTAGCTCTATTAGTTTCTTTGTAGACCCTTTTGGGTCTGCTAGGTATAGAATCATGTCATCTGCAATAGTAATAATTTAAGTTGTTATTTTCCTATTTTTATGACTTTAATTTCTTCCGTCTGTCTAATTGCTCTGGCCAGTGTTTCGAGAACTGTATTGAACAGAAGTAGTGAGAGAGGGCATCCCATTCTTGTTCCAGATTTTAGAGGGAATGCCTTCAATTTTTCTAGATTCAGAATGATGCTAGCTTGAGGATTAGCATAGATTGCTTTTACAATATTGAGGTATGATCCTGTTATTCCTAGTTTTTCTAGAGTTTTGAAGATAAAGGGATGCTGTACTTTGTCGAATACTTTTTGTGCATCTATCGAGATGATCATATGGTTCTTATTTTTAAGTCTATTGATGTGGTGAATAACATTTATTGATTTTCGTATATTGAACAAGCCTTGCATTCCATGGATGAATCCTACTTGATCATGGTGCACAATTTTTTTAATATGTTTTTGTATCTGATTCGCCAGAATTTAATTAGGGATTTTTGCATTTAGATTCCTGAGGGATATTGGTCTGTAGTTTTCTTTGTTTGAAGTGTTTATGTCTGGTGTAGAAATCAGGGTGATATTGGCCTGGTAGAATGAATTTGGAAGATCTCCCTCTTTTTCAATTTCCTGAAATAGCTTGAAAAGTATTGGTATTAGTTCATATTTAAAGGGTTTGTAAAACTCTGCTGTATACCCATACTGTCCTGGTCTTTTCTTAGTTGGTAATCTTTGGATGGTTTCTTCTATTTCCTCAATTGATACTGGTCTGTTTAGGTTGTCTATATCCTCCTGACTCAATCTGGACAGATCCTATGACTTAAGAAATTTTTCGATGCTTTCACTATCTTCTATTATATTGGAGTATAACGAATCAAATTAATTTCTGATTATCTTCTGTATTTCAGAAATATCTGCTGTGATTGCCAGGGGGTGACAAATAACTTGTGTAGATTGATACAGCAGGAGTGGAAGCCGTTTATTGTAGCATCGGAGCGATATTTATACATTTTATATAGCTTATCTAATTAGCATAAAATAGATCCAGCAGTCAACCAATAAGGAATCTCCACACTTAATGGCTTGCTTTTGTTACTTCACAAACCACTCTCTATGGCATTTGGCCAGGCGCCATCCAGACTTGTTTACAGACCCTAACATTTCTCTGGCAAAATACCAGGTGCCATCCTGACTTGTTTATAGACCTTAACATGTGATGTTGCCCTTTTCATCCCGTATGCTAGTAATTTGAGTTTTCTCTCTTCTTCTCTTCATTAGCATGGCTAAGGGTCTGTCGATTTTATTTATTTTTTCAAAGAACCAACTTTTAGTTTTCTCAATTTTTTCAATTGTTTCTTTTGTTTCGATTTCATTAATTTAAGCTTTGATTTTAATTAAATCTTACCTTCTACTTATTTTGCTGTTGTTTTCCTCTTCTTTTTCTAGGATTCTGAGATGAAGTATGAGATCATTTATTTGTTTTGTTTTTTTTTTCTTTTTTTAAGGAATGAAATCCAAGCAATGAATTTTCCTCTTAGAAGGGATTTCAGTGTGTCCCATAGATTCTGATATGTTGTGCCTGTGTTTTCATTTATCTCTAAGAATTTTTTAATTTCCTCCTTGATGTCTTCTATAACCCATTGATCATTCAGTAACCTATTGTTCATTCTCCAAGTGATGCATGATTTTTCCTTCCTTCGTTTATCATTGATTTTTAGTTTATATTAGATTATGATCAGATAAGATGCATGGTATTATCTCTACTTCTTTATATTGTCTAAGAATTGCCCTGTGACATAATATATGATCTATTTTTGAGAAGGATCCATGTGCTGCTGAGGAAAAATGTAACTGCTTGATGTTGAGGAGTATATTCAATATATGTCAATTAAGTCTAGGTTATTAATTGTGTTATTGAGTTCTATAGTTTTCTATTTCAACTTTTGTTTGGAAGACCTGTCCAGTGGTGAGAGAGGTGTGTTGAAGTCTCCCATGATTATTGTATGGTGGTCTATTAGACTCTTGATCTTGAGAAAAGTTTGTTTGATGGACATAGCTGCACCATTGTTTGGGGCATATATATATTTATAATGGTTATGTCTTGTTGGTGTATGGTTCTCTTGAGCAGTATGTAGTGTCGATCTTTATCCCTTTTGATTAACTTTGGCTTGAAATCTATTTTATTTGATATGAGTATGGACACTCCTGCTTGTTTCCGAAGTCCATATAAGTGATATGATTTTTCCCAACCTTTCACCTTCAGTCTATGTATGTCTTTTCCTATCAAATGCGTCTCCTGTAGGCAGCATATTATTGGGTCTTGTGTTGTGATCCATTCTACTAGCCTGTGTCTCTTAATTGGTGAGTTTAAGCCATTAACATTTACGGTTATTATTGAGATAATGGTTGTTCTTCCAGCCCTATTTGTTTATTTATGTTATTAAACATGGATTGTTTTCTACATTGATTATTTCCCCCTTTTACTGTACTACCTCCCACTGTTGGTTTTTATTGTTATTTTCCATTTCCTCTTCCTGTAATATTTTGCCGATGATGTTTTGAAGAGATGGTTTTCTAGCTACAATTTATTTTAACTTTTTTTTTAACATGAAAGGTTATGATTTTATCTTCCATCCTGAAGCTTAATTTCGCTGGATACACAATTCTTGGTTGGAATCCATTTTCTTTCAGTGTTTGAAAAATGTTAATCCAGGATCTTCTAGCTTTCAGAGTCTGTGTTGAAAGATCAGCTGTTATCCTGATTGGTTTACCCCTAAATGTAATCTGCTTTTTTTTCTCTTGTAGCATTTAAAATTCTCTCCTTATTGTGTACGTTGGGTATCTTCATTATAATGTGTCTAGGTGTGGATCTCTTATGATTTTGCACATTCGGCGTCCTGTAGGCTTCTAGGACTTGGGAGTCAGTCTGATTCTTCAAGTCTGGGAAGTTTTCTCGTATTATTTCATTGAATACATTGCTCATTGCTTTGGTTTGGACCTCTATACCTTCCTGTATTCCAATGACTCTTAAGTTTGGTCTCTTTATGTTATCCCGTATTTCTTGGATATTCTGTTCATGGTTTCTTAACAGTCTTGCTGAGCTGTCTATGTTCTTTTCAAGTTGGAATACTTTGTCTTCATTGTCTGATGTTCTATCTTCTAAGTGTTCTACTCTGCTGGTAGTATTCTCAATTGAGTTTTTAAGTTGGTTTATTGCTTTCTGCATTTCTAGGATTTCTGTTTGTTATTTTTTACAACCTCTATCTCCCTGTATAGCTGATCTTTTGCTTCTTGGATTTGTTTATGTAATTCATTGTCGAAGTGATTTTTCATTGTCTGATTTTGCTGTCTAATGTCTTCCTTGAGACTCCAGATCATCTGAAGCATGTATATCCTGAGTTCTTTATCTGACATTCCATCTACTGCAGCTATAACCTCTTCTAAAGTTGTGCTGACCTGCATTGCTTGTGGTCCTTTTTTCCTTGTCTTATCATACTGCTCGCTTTTCTTTCTGCTTGGTGAAACTGTTGTGATTTTGAAATTTTCCTCCTATATATTTATATTGCTCTTGTACAGTTGCAAAGTCTCCCTTGCATGGGCACAGGGGGGCTGTGCTGCTCCTCCAATTAGGGTGATCTAACTACCTTGCTGACGGGCCGCTGGGCTTGTTTTCCTGATCGGTTGCAGGTCTGCCTACCATGCAGGCGCGGGAGGCGGCTTTGCTCTGCCCCTCCTCCAATTGGTGTCATGTGTCTACCAGGCCCGTGGACCCCTGGGGTGTTCTGCCGATCAGTCGCAGGTCTGCCTACCTTGTAGGTGCTGGCGGCGGCTCTGCTCTGCCCCTACTCCAATTGGGGTGACGTGACTACCATGCAGGTGTGTTGCTGGGCCTGTTCCGCCAGTTTGTCGCAGGTCTGCCTACCGTGCGGGCACGGGCAACGGATCTGCTCTGCTCCTATTCCAAATGGGGTGAAGTGTCTGCCGCGCTGGCAGGGTGATGGGCCTCTTCTGCCAGTCAGGTGCAGGTGTGCCTACCTTGCGGGTGCGGGTGATGGCTCTGCTCTGCCACTACTCCATTTGCGGGGTCGTGACTACCATGCCGGCAGGTTGTTGGGCCTGTTCTGGGTGCGGGCGAAGGCTCTGCTCTGCCCCTACTAATATTGGGGTGACCTGACTACCATGCCGGTGGGCCACTGGGATTGTACTAGGTGCGGGAGAAGGCTCTGCTCTGCAACTATTCCAATTCAGGTGATTTGACTACCACGCCTGCGGGTCACTGGGCCTGTTCTGGGCAAGGGCGGCGACTCTGCTCTGCCTCTATTCCAATTGGGGTGACGTGACTACCATGCAGGTGTGTCGCTGGGCCTGTTCCGGGCGTGGGCGGCGGCTCTGCTCTGTCCCTCTGGCTTGATGACAAAGTGAGAGAGACCCGGGTGTTTGTGACTCACTTTCTTTACCAGGAGACCAACTGTTTCTGTCACCGCTGGTATCAATGAAGTTATCTCCTCTGCTGCTTTCTGATGACATCAGATCTCTGCCATGTTGGTATCCCATGCAAAAGGCAGCATTTTGTTCCCTTTGCTGGGTGACTAAAGCAGTGGGTGAGTTCTGACCGGCACTCACAAGCCCCGTCTCAATCCTGTTGCACTCTCTATGAAGGCTCGGTTGATATTTACCTCCACAGTATTCAGCAAGACCCCGGACAGAGAAGCAGTTTCCGCGGGTTCTTTAGCCCAGGGCCAGATCAGTTCCGGGAGGCAGAATTCGGCCGCTCTGGGGTCGGTGTATGTTCTAATAGAAGCAGGCTCCAAGACGCAGTTTCTGCGGGTTCTTTATCACTGAGCCTGAGTAATTTGTCTGCAAGACAATGGTGAATGGCATCCTGAAATTACCGGTTCTGTAGCTGAATAAGCTGCGATCAGTCGAAAACAGGGATGGTGACGTCACCTCTCCAAGATGGTGGCCGCTGGGTTCCTCTGTGGTCTGACTGGTGCGGAGAAATGAGTTGGACTGCATGCTTCCCCGTCTCAAACCCAGAATTCAGCACTGAGCACAGTGATTGCATACCTGGCAGGAGCCCACAGTATCTGCATCGCTGTATATTTGCGTTGCTATCTCGTCGTTTCCCAGCACGCACCACAGACTCTAGCCACGGAGCGATTTCCTGAATAAGCCACATGACCTTCTGTGAGGACAAATCACTCGCGTTTGAGTTCCCGTAGCTGATCCTCGTGAGATGGAAATATGTACACTAGGTTTTGGAGAACCACAATTTTGCTGGAAATTCCTAACAAGATAGGTTTTAGCCATTCTAACTCGTCATTCTCCCGCACAGTGACGCGGTATATGGGGGTGATGCACTCCCTTTGCAGCCATCATATGATCCCCTGAAGTTAGTTTTCAGTACTAGGAAACAAATAAGTATTTCAGGTGGATGAATATTTCTGAGAAAAATCTTTTGAAAAGTTGATTATAAATCCACATACATGAATATGAATGAATTTAGGGAGTGTATAATAAGAAAAATATACTTCATATTTTGAAAAATCTGCAGAGTGAAAAAAAAAATATATATATATATATGTATATATATACATACACACAGAGACATTAAAAAGTAGCATTATGTATGCCAATCGAAATTCACCATGAAATATATATCATCCACAGATCCAAAAATATTCATTTTAATGAACATGGATTTATGTCGTTCAACTAAGAAGCTCACCCGTATCTTGAATTTTCGGTTTCAACAGCATTTAGTAGGAGTGATCTCTTCTCACAATTTGTATCTGCCAAGCCAGCCACTTCACAAAATGTACGAGTTATACCAGGTAGAATTCGATATGTGCATATAAAAATACATGTGATGAATAGGCTACAGAGAAAGGGAGACAGTTATTCACATATTTGTTAACTTTTAAAACACATGGAGGACTATTTCAATTAAAATTTGCTAGATTTATAACACCTACCATTTATCATACGAAAGGCAAGTCCAACTATACACCATGCCTCCTGTGAACCTCTTGTATTTCTATTCTGTTTGGGTTATTTTTCTCCATAATATTAGGATTAGAAGTCAAAGTCTATTAGGGTATGTGTTAGTGTCAGGGATTCAGTATTTCGAATGGAAAATTTGAAAATGTATCCAATGTATATGCAAATATGTGCTACACAAAAAACTTCCCACTCTCATTCAGAACAATGCCTTGACATTACCTTCGCCCCACATAAGACACAATTAGAGGAGAGGAGTTAGAAAATCTGTGAATACATATGTGGAATGGAAAATGCTCAGGAGTTCACAAATTTGGAGGTGGTAGAGGAGTTTCCAAAAGTAAGGGACAGGGTACACACTCCACAAACATGAAGTTCTGCCAGCCTGACATCTGGAGAAACTGCCTCTAAGGTTGGGCAATGAAATATATGCTGTTGTCAGGAGCATTAGCTTCATTTGGAGTGAGACCATCAAAGCTGGGTCTTCATCTATGTGACATGAATGACATTGTTTCTTATTTTCCAATGAACATGAGGCATCAGTGCTGAATTTTCTATTTGTATGTAACTTGTGGCCACTGGGGTCTAAGTGTCTCCCCGTGTGGACTGTAAATCCATTTGGTCATCCTCCACTATTCGTGGTGTTTCTTGCTGCTGCACTGGGAGTTTGGAATTTGCTTCATGAAATACAAGGAGTTCAACTGGGACACAGTGCTGAAGTGAGTTCTGTCAATTGTGGTGGGTCGGGTTCTGCAGGAGAATGCACCAACCAGGCTTCTATCCCACATTGCTTGCCCCATTGACCATAGCAACCTGATTCTGAACATTGCCCTGAAACCTCTCCATATAACAATATGCTTTTACATATAAGAGTCTACTGGCTTCAAAATGTCAGTCACAATCCATTTGCAAGCCAATGGCAGATCCACATGGCCCAACACAGATGTTTTATCACACACCTGCCAACCACTGCTCTAGGACAACTACTCAACAGGATCCAACTTACTGGCATCTCTGTTCTACACCATTTTCATAAAACCAAGTCAATCAAGGCACTGTCTTACATACTCATGATCAGCAACAGGACATCCAAATGTTCTCCAGTGCCACCCAGTCATGGGAATTTCAAAAATTTTTATGGTATTTATCTAGCCAATTTTCAAGGAAGAAGTTGGAGGCACTGTGGGTTTCAATTTATTCAGGAACCATTAAATGGTGAGTAAGTTCATTTCAATGAAAACTCTGGAGAATTCTCACAGGCAAGGCTTCCCAAAGAGTGGCCAAAATGTCAGATTAAGCCAGGCCCATTGAGGTCTACAATGTGAGGTCCATGTGTGTTTTGACTCTCAAAAATGGCTGCCAAGTCTTTAAGAATAAAATCATGTGATATCCTGGCTGAGATTCCCTGTGATCTGTGGAAAGTCAACTTGGGCCTAGATGTCTTTCCAAGGGCAACTCTCATGCATGGCCATCTAAAATCGCAACACAATTCATGGCAATACTTCTCTGAGATCAGTACCACAACTCAGTCTCTAAGGGGAATCACACCAGGGTGCAAGCCCACGTGGACCCAGTCATCTCTTCAAACCACCATTCAAATGTCCACAATTAAAACCCAAACACTCCCACATGGCCCAAATCTTCTTCCATATATACACTCATCATAACCTGTGGCTGGAGGTTTCCATGAGGGGAGCAGCCCACGTCAGTGTCCAAAATAAGCTTCCTGCACCTCATTTGCCTAAAGTCAGGGTGGCATGGACACCCTTCCTGTAAACCAGGAGTGATCAAATAGGCCTTCCTTTAATACTGCTTAGCTTCTCCAACTTGAGGCCTACTGACTTTGAGGTTTAGATTCTTTAAGTGAATTGGAGTCATGAGAAAAACAAGCACATATTGGCTAGCCTCTGCTGGGTTTTGAAGAACTCATTTGACACAAAGGATCCCTGTTCTCACTTGATGGATGTCAGGAACCTACCAGAGGAAGGCAAGAGAATTAATCAACAATATTTGATATTTTTGCCATTTTGGTTTTCGATGCATGCATGGGATTTATCTTTAGATCCATCAGGTGCTGAGAATCTAAGAATCAGCCTCACACAGGGCCAAGAGACTGATTCAGACATATCCCTTTTCAAAGCAATTAAGCATGGATCCACACGTGATGCCCATTCATTTGCATTTGAAAACTGTTTTCTTCAGGCTTCACAAAGTGGTGGCTTGAGGCAAAGTTCTTCCTGACATTCAGGGCAACAGAACAATAGGTAATCAAAAGGACCAAAGCAGGGTTTCTCCACTGAGACTTTCCTGGTCAACTGATATCTGAGATTTCTGAGATGCTAGCCATTCCCTTCAACTATCTAGTACATGGCCATGTCACAGATATTGGAGGTGGTACATATCTTGGACACAAAACCATGATACTATTCTGGAGTGTTGCCAGAATTGAAGGAGAAAACAGGAAATTATGAAGCTAGTAGGTGTTGCCCATCCATAAGGCAAGCCTGATTCCACTCATATATTGGGCACAATGAATGCTGGCAAGCTTTCTAGTAGACAGGAAACATCCATTGATGCCTTCTCTCTTCTAATGTCTACAATCATGAACACAGTGGGATACACAGACACTCGCCTTGTCAAAGGACTTACTAAAAGTAGTCCACTCCAAACCAAACAAACTGCCTTTTCCACCTATTCTGAGAACTTGAGACAAAACCACAAAATCACACCCACACCCACAAAGGCACCTCCTTCCCCCAAGTAGGTCTGTGACTCTCCGGAGTGTCCTCTGACTGGTGGGCCACACTCTGTTTCTCCAAAATGACCTCTCCTGTCTCAGTTCTGGTCTGCTTGGCCAACTCTGTGAAGTTGTCAAGAGCCAGTGGTGAGACACTACCTGCTTTCTGAGGAAAAGCCCCTCTTCAAAGGTTTCCTGGGATTTGGCCATCCTCACATCTGTAGGTTCAAAGAAAGACTGACTCTGTCCTTGGTAAATCCAAACATATGAGACCACTGGGACTGGGACAGGGACTGTGTCTGGGTTCCTGGCTTCCTGGATCCCAAGTTCAGAGAGTTTCATCACCAAGGAAGTGAGGTGAGGTCACTTCCTTCAGGATCTGAATTACATCACTGCCTTGGCAACCACTTTGCCCTAACAGTTGCTTCCAAAAGTCCCATTAGGTGGAGGCTGCCCCTGTTTTCCTGTAACACTTTCACAAGTTAGAATGTTATATCAATCATAAGCACCCCGGAACAGCTCTCCACACAGAACTGGTTTGGTCCATCTTGTATACATTAAGAAGAGAGAGTGATTCAGACACAACCCTTCAACCCGACCAGGATGACTTCCATGGAAGATGACTTTTGCTTTCTGAGGTATTTCATAGCTGCCTTCATCTTCACCAGGGATCATTTCTGCATGAACATTTGAGGTTCTCAGCAGGTGAAGATACCCTACATTCCTGTATTTTAAAACCAACTCTGTCCCTGCTCTTCGGTAAAGTTAGTGTATGGTTAGGGTTCATTATATGTTTGATTTGGGTTAGGAATCATTCTGCAGGATGAATAAAGGGATTGGGTACCTGCAATATTTATAAGAATATATAAGTTAAATATATGTATGAAAACGGAAATCTAAGAAAGATTTGAAGCCCAGAAGGGCATTGGGCCCTTGATTGGGATACATAGTGTTGAATTACGTTCTGTACAATTGTCTCAGTTAAATCGATATACAATGGCATAGGACCTTGTACCTTGGATGATTGAATGTAGAAGAGAACATCCAGTTAAAAAGGGATAGTCGGTAGGATTAGAAAGATAGTCGGTAGGTTTAGGAAGAAGAGTGAGAATATGATTTGGAATAAAAAGCTTCTTTAGCAATAGGGTTTCGTTTAGAGAGTGAATGTAAATGTCAGTACATGTGAAGAGTCTTTCACAATGATGAACTGGGGAAATTATGTAGAAAAGCAGGTATCAATAGAGACATAACGAAATCAGGCAAAGTATAAATGAGTGATAGGATTAGACATTTTCAACGGGTTGAGTTTGAATATATAATCATAGGAAAAAACAAATATGTTGTCACCAATGGGATTGACATTTGAGAGCATTAGGCAACCTGGACACGGATGTTATTACTTATCCATGTTCACTTTCCTTTTAGGCTTTGGTACAATCATAAGTGTGACCTTTACATTTTTTTTTTTGTTCAGAATATTTCGGTGGTAAAATGTATATGTAGATCAGGTAACATGAGTATTTCTTTCACCATGTCTGGGAGCAATATTTTGAAGACATATACATTAGTATTAGGGGTACAAAGAGGTGTACCCTGTGTCTATGAATATAGAGATAATGCATGAATAGACGATAATATGAATAAATAATGTATCTGGTTCCACTTTAAATAATGGATTGCATTGAAATCTGAAAATATATAAGAAATCTTATATTGATATATAATCATTCATTTCAACCAGTTATATATCTAATGGTAATATTAGGATTATGGTTTATCATGAAGGGTGTTTGAGTTTTGCTTTATAAGTGATGATGTTAAACGAAAATAATGTGTTTGGAAAGAAGTCTCATGAAAAGACCAGTCAAGAAACATAGAAGAATCATGTGTTGTGAATCAGAAAGTGATTGATCGTGAAACAAATGCCTATAAATTTTCTAACTTTTGAATGAAATATATATCCTATGATGTGCATAAACTGAAGACATCGTAACGTATAAGTGTTGAATAAAAATGAAAATCAAAATACACATCATGTCCCCTAAGAATATACTTGCATTGTTGTTAAACTAGCTCAGTAACTGTAGAAATATTAGGTTTTGTTTGCACCTTTCACTGAATTTAGTTTTCAGTACTAGAAAACAAATATGTATTTCAGGTGGATGATTATTTCTGAGAATAATCTTGTGGAAAGTTGATTATAAATACACATATATGAATATGAATGAATTTAGGGAGTGTATAATAAGACACATATATTTCATATTTTAAAAAATCTGGAGAGTGTATATATATATATATATATACACTCTCATACATACACACTCACCTGCACAGATATAAAAAAGTAGCAATACAGGAGATCCATCATGAAGGCAGGCATGGAAAAATCAAGTCTCTGACCTCTTCAGCTGCGCGGGCATCGGGAGTCGTAAACTGTCTAAATGCTGTTTGCTCAGAATCACTAGGCAATGTTTTCCTAATGTGGATCTGGTGCGAACATTCTGGGCCCCTCAGAACACACACCGAGCCTGGATCGGCTGCATTCAACCTCCGGTTTGCCTGGTTCTCGTGACTCAGCACTAAGATCCCTCTGAAATAACTGTTCGGCCCTTCTGAACTTTCAGAGGTAAAAGCCAACCAAGCCTTCAAAGGCAGTGGCCACAGGATTGAAACGGCGCTTGGGAGAGACAGTCAGGACCCACCCGTTCCGTTGGTTACCTTGCAAAGGGAACAAACGGTCACCTTTTGCATGGGATACCACCATAGCATAGAAATGATGTCACGGGCAGAGGAGATAACTTCATTGAAACCAGCGTGACAGGTGTGTAATCCCCTAGCCATCTCTCTCAACACAGTGGGGAAACCTTAAGGGCCCCTCCCAGCTCTGCCGTAAGGGCCACTCCCAGCTCTCCCGTGAGCGCGATAGCCAGACCTAGGGAATCAGGATTGGCTCGGGACTAGCGGCGTGGAATTCCGGGCTCCTGATCCCACAAGTGCTGACAATTGAGGTCTCTTACACCACGTACCGGTGGCGTGGCTCCCAGAGGGCAAGAAAATTCGCTGGGGGTCCTCAGCCCCAAGCTCTACAAACTTAGGGTCTGAGGGAGGCAAACAGGGAGAGTGTGCACAGGCGTTCATGAAAACAGGGCTGCCAGGAGTAGAGTTCTGGCTTGTAACCACTATTGTGGTGAGCGTCACAGGTGATCAGGGCATGGCTTGAGGAAGCACAAGAGAAGGCCCTAGGCACTCAGGATTGGAGATCCGCCAAGTCTGGGAGGAAGAGCTGCTGCACAGTGATTGGTTCCCACTTATTCAGAGGAGAAGCTTGGCCCAGTGCACACAGCTCCACCTACTGAAAGAGAAGTTAATTGAACTCTATGACTGCATGTATTATTATTATTTTTTTAATTTATATTTTTTATATTTCTTTCATTTTCATTTTTGTTGTTGTTGTTCTTTAACTTTTTTAATGTTTTTATTTTTTTATTTTTTATTTTATCATTATTATTATTAATATTATTTTAAATTTTAATTTTCATTTTTTAATTATAATTATTATTTAAATTTTTTTCTTTCTTTATTTTCTTTTTTTTCTTCTGTCTTTTCATTTCTTTTCAATTTTCTTATTCTCCCTTCCTTGAATTCTACCTGTCTACTCTCATTCTTTTAGTGACTTCTTCCCTTCCCTTCTAATATCTTTCCTCCCAAGCATCAAATAAATTTATAAGAGTAAGCAGTAACTCAGCAGTCAAACAAAACAAGAAGTAACATGAGCAGCATAAAAAAGCAAGGAAGAAAAGGAGTACAAACAATGATGGACAGCCTAAATATTCAGAAGGACCTAGAGTCATCAGAAAAATGGTCATATAAAGAACTCAAGAAATACCTTAGACAGATGGAATGGAACCTTAAAGAGGATACGAGACATCAAAACCAAACAGTGAAAGAACACATTGAAAATGAATTACATAAACAGATATAAAAAGAAATTAAGCATCTTAATTAGGAGATAGAGATTATAAAAAAAAATCAAACAATAATTCTAGAAATGAAGGAAATGATAAACCAAATTAAAAACTCAATTGAGAGTATCACTAACAGAGTGGAGCAAGTAGAAGACAGAATGTCAGATAATGAAGACAAAATATATCATCTTGAAAAAAGTCTAGCCAACAAAGAAATGCTGGTAAAAAGTCATGAGAAAAACATTCAAGAGATATGGGATAACATAAGAAAAAAAAAAAAAAAACTAATGAGTCATCTGGATAGAGGAAGGTACAGAGATTCAAACCAAGGGAATGAGTAACCTGCTGTATGAAATAATTACAGAAAACTTTCCAGAAATAAAAATGGAAATGGATAAAAAAAATTGTAGATGCTTACAGGACACCGAGCACACAAAATCACAGTAGACAAATGCCAAGACACATTGTTATGAAGATATCCAATATACAGAACAAAGAGAAAATATTAAAAGCTACAAGAGAAAGGAGGCAGATTACAATCAGGGGTAAACCAAAAATGTTAACAAGAGATTTTTCATCACAGACGCTGAAAGTGAGAAGATCCTGGAACAACGTATTTCAAACACTTAAAAACAATGGATGCCAACCAAGAAATCTGTATTCAGCAAAATTAACCTTCAGATAAGACAACGAAATAAAAACATTTCGTGATAAACAAAAGCTAAAAGAACTTGCAGCCAGAAAACCAGCATTGCAAAGCATCTTAAGGAAAACACTACACGAGGAAAAAATGAATATCAACAACGAAAACCATCAGTGGGAAGTGCCTCATTAATGACAGAGGGCGGGGGAAAAGTTAATCATGGATAAACAAACTAAATTAAAAAAAAAAAGATAAATAATCAAAGACGGGTGGCAATACAAACCATATATCAATACTAACTCTAAACTTTAATGGCTTAAACTCTCCAATAAAGTGACATAGGCTTATAACGTGGATTAAAAAAAAACAAATCCAACAATATGTTGCTTCCAGGAGACACATCTGAATGGAAAAGACATACACAGGCTGAAGGTGAAAGGTTGGGAAAATTTATACCATGCACACGGTCCTTGTAAGCAAGCAGGGGTGGCCATCCTCATATGGAATAAAATCGACTTCAAGACTAATTTAATCAAAAGGGATAAGGAAGGACATTATATACTGTTGAAAGGAACCATTCACCAACAAGACATAACAATTATCAATATTTACGCAGCAAATAATGGTGCTGCAGCATTTATAAAACAAATTCTCCTCAAGTTCAAGAATCAAATAGACCACAACACAATAATTATGGGAGACTTCAACTCACCTCTCTCACCATTGGACAGATCCTCCAAACAAAAGTTGAATAAAGAAAATATAGAATTCAATATCACAATCAATACCCTAGACTTAACTGACATATATAGAATATATCAACCATCATCAAGTGGATATACTTTTTTCTCACCAGCACATGGATCCTTCTCAAAAATAGACCATATATTATGCCATAGGGCAACACTCAGTAAATATAAAGGGGTGGAGATAATACCATGAATTTTTTTCTGATCACAATGGAATGAAACTGGAAACCAATGGTAAAAGAAGGAAGGAAAAATCCTACATCACATGGAAAATGAACAATATGTTACTGAATGATCAATGGGTTACAGAAGACATAAAGGAGGAAATCAAAAAATTCTTAGAGATAAATGAAAATACAGACACAACATATCAGATTCAATGGGACACAATGAAACAAGATTCAAGAGGCAAATTCATCGCCTGGAGGTCATTTCTCAAAAAAAGAAAAAAACAAAAACAACAAATAAATGAGCTCTCACTTAATCTCAAAGCCCTAGAAAAGGAAGAGCAAAACAACAGCAAATGTAGCAGAAGGCAAGAAATTATTAAAATCAGAGCGTAAATCACGAAATTGAAACAAAAGAAACTATTAAAAAATTAACAAAACTAATAGTTGGTTCTTCGAAAAAATAAATAAGATGGACAGACCCTTAGCCATGCTAACGAGGAGAAGAAGAGAGAGAACTCAAATTACTAACATAAGGGATGAAAAAGGCAATATCACAACAGATGCTACATAAATACAGAAGACAATTAGAAATTATTTTGAAAACCTATATTCCAATAAAATAGAAAATAGTGAAGACATCGATACATTTGTTAAGTCATATGATTTGCCTAGACTGAGTCAGGAGGATACACACAATTTGAACAGACCAATATCAATCGATGAAATAGAAGAGGCAATCAAACTACTACCAACCAAGAAAAGCCCAGGATCGGATGGGTATACAGCGGAGTTTTACAAAACCTTTAAAGAAGAATTAATACCAATACTTTTCAAGTTATTCAGAAAATAGAAAAACAGGGAGCTCTGCCAAATTCATTCTATGAGGCCAACATCACCCTGATTCTGAAACCAGACTAAGACACCTCAATGAAAGAAAACAACAGACCAATATCTCTGATGAACCTAGATGCAAAAATTTTCATTAAAATTCTGGTGATTTGGATACAAAGGCACATCAAAAAAATTGTGCACCATGATCAACTAGGATTCATGCCTGGGATGCAAGGAGGGTTCAATATATGGAAATCAATAAATGTTATTCACAACATCAATAGACTTAAAAATAAGAACCATAAGATGATCTTGATAGATGCAGAAAAACCATTAGAAAAAGTAGAGCATTCCTTTATGTTCAAAACATTAGAAAAACTAGGGATAAAAGGAACATAGCTCGACATTGTAAAAGCTATCTATGTTAAGCCTCAGGCTAGCATCATTCTGAATGGAGAAAAATTGAAGGCATTCTTTCTAAAATCTGGAACAAGACAGGGATGTCCTCTATCACCACTTCTATTCAATATATTTCTCGAAAAACTGGCCAGAGCAATTAGAAAGATGAAAGACATTAAAGACATAAAAATAGGAAAAAAAGAACTTAAATTATCACTATTTGAAGGTGACATGATTCTATACATAGAAGACCCAAAAGGGTCTACAGAAAAAAACTACTAGAACTAATAAATGAATTCAGCAATGTGGCAGGAAATGAGATCAACATGCATAAATCAAAGGCATTTCTGTATATCAGCGACAAAACTTCTGAAATGAAAATGAGGAAAAACACTGCATTCACAATATCCTCATAAAAAATTAAATACTTGGGAATCAACCTAACAAAATAGGTGAAAGATTGATACAATGCAAACTACAGAACCCTAAAAAGAGAAGTAGAATAAGATCTTAGAAGATGGAAAAATATACCCTGTTCATGGATAGGCAGAACTAACATCATCAAAATGGCGATATTACTAAAAAGTTGTCTATAGGTTTAATGAAATGCCAATCTAAATCCCAAATGAATTTTTTGTAGAAATAGATAAACCAATCATGAAATTCATATGGAAAAATAAACGACCCAGAATAGCAAAAGCAATTCTAAGCAGGAAGTGTGAATCAGGCGGTATAGCGATACCAGATTTCAAACTATATTACAGAGCAATAATAACAAAAACAGCATGGTACTGGTACCAAAACAGGCGGGTGGACGAATGGTACAGAATGGAGGACACAGAGACTAATCCAAGAAGCTACAACTATCTTATATTTGATAAAGGAGCTAAAAGCATGCAATGGAGGAAGGATAGCATCTTCAACCAATCGTGTTGGGAAAACTGAAAATCCATATGCAACAAAATGAAACTGAATGCCTTTCTCTCGCCATGCACAAAAGTTAACTCAAAGTGGATCAAGGAGCTAGATTCAAATCAGAGACTCTGCATCTGATAGAAGAAAAAGTTGGTTCCGATCTACATATTGTATGGTCAGGCTCCAAATTCCTTAATAGGACACCCATAGCACAAGAGTTAATAACAAGAATCAACAAATGGGAGTTACTTAAACTGAAATTTTTTTTCTCAGAAAGAGAAACAATAAGAGAGGTAAATATGGAGCCTAGATCATGGGAACAAATTTTTACTCCTCACCCTTCAGATGGAGCCCTAATATCCAGAGTATACAAAGTATACAAAGAACTCAAATAATTAGACAATAAGATAACAAATAACCTAATTGGCCAAGGACCTGAACAGACACTTCTCAGAGGAGGACATAGAATCAATCAACAAGTACATGAAAAAATGCTCTCCATTTCTTGCAGTCAGAGAAATGCAAATCAAAACCACCCTAAAATACCATCTCAATCCAGTGAGATTGGCAGCCATTATGAAGTCAAACAACAACAAGTGCTGGCGACGATGTGGGGAAAAGGGTACTCTTGTACATTGCTGATGGGACTGAAACTGGTGCAGCCAATTTGGAAAGCAGTATGGAGATTCCTGGGAAGGCCGGGAATGGAAGCACCATTTGACCCAGCTATTGCCCTTCTCGCACTATTCCCTGAAGACCTTAAAAGAGCGTACTACAGGGATACTGCCAATCGATGTTCATAGCAGCACAATTCACAATTGCTACACTGTGGAACCAACCCAGATTCCCTTCAATAGATGAATGGATAAAAAAAAATGTTTTTTTTATATACTATGGAGGATTACACAGCACTAAAAAATGACAAAATAATGGAATTTGCAGGGAAATGCATGGCACTAGAGCAGATTATGCTTAGTGAAGCTAGCCAATCCCAAAAAAACAAATACCAAATGACTTCTTTGATATAATGAGAGCAACTAAGAACAGAGCAGAGAGGAAGAGCATGAAGAAAAGATTAACATTAAGCAGAGACATGAGGTGGGAGGGAAAGGTAGAGAAAAGAGAAATTGCATGGTAATGGAGGGAGACCCTTATTGTTACAAAAAAAAAATACGTATAAGAGGTTGTGAGTGTAATGGAAAAATAAACAATAAGTGAAATGAATTACAGTAGGTAGGGTAGAGAGAGAAGATGGGAAGAGAGCGGAGGGGGGATAGTAGGGCATAGGAAAGGTAGCAGAATACAACAGTAACTAATAAGACATTATGTAAAAATATGGATGTGTAACTGATGTGATTCTGCATTCTATATTTGGAGTAAAAATGGGAGTTCATAACCCACATGAATCTAATGTATGAAATATGATATGTCAAGAGCTTTGTAATGTTTTGAGCAACCAATAAAAGAAAAAAAAAGTAGCAATATATATGCCAATCGAAAATCTTCATCAAATATATATAATCCAAAGATGGAAAAATATTCATTTTACTGAACATGGATTTATGTATAATGTTATTCAACTAGGAAGCTCACCCATAGGTTGAATTTTCAGTTCCAACAGCGTTTAGGAGGAGTGATCTCTTCTCACAATTTGCATCTGCCAATTCAGCCACCTCACATGTGTGTACAAGTGATATCAGGTAGGATTCTATATGTGCATATAAAAATACATGTGCTGAATAGGCTACAGAGAAAGGGAGACAGGGATTCACATATTTGTTAATTTTAAAAACACATCTAGAACTATTTCAACAGAAAATTGACTAGATTTAAAACTCCTGCATTATATAATGCAAAAAGCAATTCCAACTATACACCATGCCTCCTCTGAACTGCTTGTATTTCTATTCTTTTTGGGTTATTTTTCACCATCATTTTAGGATTATTAGTCAGAGACTAGTAGGGTACAGGTTAGTGTCAGGGATTAAGTATTTCAAATGGAAAATTGGAAAATGAATCCAATGTGTATGTAAATATGTGCTACACAAAAATCTTCCCACTCACATCCAGAACAATGCCTTGATATTACCTTCGCCCCAAGTAAGACACAATTAGAGTTGAAAAATGTAAAAATCTAGGAATACATATATGGAATGGAATATGCTCAGGAGTTCACAACTTTGGAGGTGGTAGAGGAGTTTCCAAAAGTAAAGGACAGGGTAAACACTCCACAAACAAGGAGCTCTGCTGGCCTAAGAATTCTTGGGAAATGGCCTCTGAGGTTGGGATCCTGAAATATATGTTGCTGTCATGAGCTTTAGCTTCCTTCGTAGTGAGACCATCAAAGCTGGGTCTGCATCTATGTGACCGGGAAGAGATGGTTTCTTATATTCCAATGAACATGAGGCAGCAGTGCTCAATTCTCCCTTTGTAGGTAAACTGTGGCCACTGGATTCTAAGTGTCTCCCAGTGGGGACTGTGAAGACATTTGGTCATCCTCCACTTTTCATGGTGTTTTTTGCTGCTGCACTGGGAATTTGGTATTTTCTTCACAAAATATAAGAAGTTCATTTGGGATACAGTGCTGGAGGGAGTTCTGTCACTTGTGGTGGGTCAGGGTCTGCAGGAGAATTCACCAACCAGGCTTCTATCCCACAGAGCTTGCCCCAATAACCATAGTAAACTTATTCTGAACATTGCCCTTAAAACTCTCCATATAACAGGATGCCTTTACATATAAGGGTCTCATGTCTGCACTATATCAGTCACAAGCCATTTGGAAGCCAATGGCAGATCCACATAGCCGCTCCATGATGTTTTTTCACACACCTTCCCACCACTGCTCTAGGCCCACTACTCAGCAGGCTCCAAATTACTGGCATCTCGTGTTCTACATCATTTTCATGAAACCCAGTCAAACAAGGCACTGTCTGGAATACACATGATAAGCAACAGGACATCAAATTTTCTGCAGTTCCACCTGGTCATGGGAATTTAAAAAATTTCATGGTATTTATTTAGCAATTTTTCAAAAATGAAGTTAGAGCCACTGTGGGTCTCAATTCATTCAGGAACCATTAAGTGTTGAGAAAGTTCATTTCAATGAAAGCTCTGGAGAACTCTCAAAGTCAAGGCTTCTCAAAGAGTTACCAAATGGTCACATAAAGCCAGGCCAATTGACGTCTACAATGTGAGGTCCATGTATGTTTTGACTCTCATCTATGGCTGCCAAGTCTTTCAGAATAAAATCATGTGATATCCTGGCTGAGATTCCCAGGCCTCTGTGGAAAGCCACCCTGGGCATAGATCTCAGTTTCCAAGAGTGAGTCTTATGTGTGTCCTCCTAAAATCCCAACACAATTCATGGCAATACTTCTCTGAGGTCAATTCGAGAATGCAGTCTCTAAGGGGAATCACACCAGAGTTCAAGCCCAGGTGGACCCAGTCATTCCTTCCAACCGCCACAAAAATTACCACAATTAAAATCAAAACACTCCCACAGGGCCATCATCTTCTTCCATGTAGACACTCATCATAATCTCTAGCTGGAGGTTTCTATGAGCCCAAGGTAGTGTCCAAAATAAGCTCACTTGCCCCTTATTTGCCTAAAATCATGGTGGCCTGGACACTCTTCCTGTGAACCAGGAGTGATCAAATATTCCTGCTGTTAAAGTGTTCCACTTCTCCAATTTCGGCCTACTGGCTGTAGGGTATAGATTCTTTATGTGATTTGGAGTCATGAGAAAATCCAAGCACATATGGGCTAGCCTCTGCAGGGATTTCAAGAACTCATTTGACCCAAAGGATCCCTATTCTCACTTGATGGAGTTCAGGAACCTAAAACAAGAAGGCAAAAATATTCATCCACAATGACTGCTCTTTTGGACATTTTAGTTTTGGAAGAACATGGGATCTTTCTTTACATCCATCAGGTGTTGAGAATCTAAGCCACAACCTCATACAAGGACAAGAGGCTGATTCAGACACATCCCATTCCAAAGCAATTAAGCAAAGAGCCACAGGAGGGGTCCATTCATTTCCATATGAAAACAGTGTTTTTCAGGCTACACAAAGGGGTGGCCTGAGGCAAAGACCTTTCTGACATTTAGGGTAATAGAAATAGAATTAAGCAAATGGCCCAAAGAAGGGTTTCTCCACTGAGACTTTACTGCACACACTGATATCTGAGTTTTCTGAGATGATCTCATTCCCTTCAGCTATCCAGAACATGGCCATGTCACAGAGCCTTGTGGTGTTACATATCTGGGAAACAAAACCATGAGTCTATTCTGGAGAGTGGCCAGAATTCACGTAGAAAACAGGAACTTTAGAAGATAGTAGATGTTGCCCATCCACAAGGCAAGCTGCAGTGCATTCATCAATTGCGCAGTATGAATTGTGGAAGCTTTCAACTAGAGACAACATATCCATTGGTGCATTCTCTTTTCTAATGTCTACAACCATGGATACAGTGGGATACACAGACACAGAAACACTCCCAATGTAAAACGACTTACTAGAAACAGTCGACTCCAAACCAAACAAACCACCTTTCCTACCTATTCTCAGAACATGAGAAAAAAACACAAACTCACACCTACAACGGCAAAGGCACTTCCTTCCCCCAAATAGGTCTGTGACTATCCGGAGTGTCTTCTGACTGGTGGGCCATATTATGTTCCCCCAAAATGGCTTGTCCTGTTTCACATCTGGTCTCAATGTCCAACTCCGTGAAGTTGTAAGGAGCCAGCGGTGAGCCACTGCCTGCTTTCTCAGGAAAGGCCCCTCTTCAGAGCTC